>NW_022437135.1:856137-858607 GCF_009761245.1 Sapajus apella
TTCACCCATCAATGGAGAAAGAGGCTGTTTCCACCTTTTGACTACTGTGTATAACGCTGCCATGAACATGGGGACACAAACACACCCTGCTCCAGTGTGCAAGTCCCATGGAAGTGATCTTTCTAAACAAATCTACTTATGCCACCTCCCTGTTTACACTTTGAAAGACACCAATTCCCTGCCAGGCTAACCTTGGCTGCAGGTCCTGCTTCACCTCCACCCTCATGGCCTTAACCTCCCAACACCCCAGTGCTTAGGCCCCACATCTGCCTGCTACTCCAGGAACACCCGTGTTGTTCCCAGCACAGTATGTTTGCACATACAATTTGTTTCACACACTTCCCCCACCTGTGCACACACTTCTCTGAACCTCTGCTTGTCCTCTGTCTTCCATGAACCAAGGCAGATGACAAACATGAACCTACTCATCCATCGAGGCTTTAGGGTCACATCTCCAAGCCCTCCCCAGAACAACTCTGCCCTTTCCTTCTGCCTACACACAGATCTCACCTCTGCTCTCCAAGCACGTCCCAGCAGATGCTGGGCTCCCGGAAGACAGCAAGTGTCTCCCTGTCTGGTTTCTAATCCCAGCAGTTAGCAGTGCCAGACCTACAACTAACACTCAGATCTTTAGGGAATGAATTAAAAGTTTGGCTTCTGAATGTATACTCTTAGCACTCGAGATAAATTGGGGTTTTATTTACATGTGTCTTGACGTAGTTTACCACATGCAGTACGGTGTGGTGGACACATTCACCCCCTGCAGGAACACTACTCGATGCGAGGAACAGTACTGTTAGAAACACCTGTCTGCATGCGTCTTCGTGTAGTGCGTGAGATGTATCTGGTGCGGTGAACACATTTACTCACTGAACTAAGACTGCTGTGATTCACATGTGCAAGGAGCATTTAAGAAACATCTTATAAAGGCAACTTTACGTAACACAATACATGCATGAAAACCAGAACTCTTAGAAAGACATTTCATACTGTGTCTTTACGTGCACCATAGGGGGCGAGCACAGTCACTGTAATGACACTACCCTGATGCGACAAATGACTGGCACTCTTAGAACTTTTTCTTTTCTCTTTTGGAAAGAAAGGGTCTTCCCCTGTCTGCCAGGCCAGAGTGTGGTGGCGCCATCACAGCTAACTGTAACCCCAAACTCCGGGGCTCAAGCGATCCGCCTACCTCAGCCTCCCAAGTAGCTGGAGCCACAGATGCGCACCACCACGCCCAGCTAATTTTTTTTTCCATAGAGGTACAGTCTAGTTCTGTTGCACAAGCTGATCTCAAACTCCTGGCCTCAAGCAATCCTCCTGTCCTGGTCTCTCAAAGTGCTGGGACTAACAGGCATGAGCTACCATGCCCAGCCTCCAATATTTTGTTTTTAAAACCATGTGTAAGTTGGGTTATGTAGCTTCCAATTCCTGAAAAAAGACCAATAAGTAACGACATTTTTTCCAAAGGCTTCCCTCTGTAAGCAGGCCTGAAACCCGTCTGTGTTCTACTTCATTTCTCTCTCTCTCTCTCTCTTTTTTTTTTTTTTTTTTTTTACAGGGTCTTGCTTGTTGCCCAGGCTGGAGTGCAGTGGCACAATCTTGGCTCACTGCTACCTCTGCCTCCCAGGTTCAAGCGATTCTCCTGCCTCAGCCTCCCAAGCAGCTGGGACTACAGGCATGCGCCACCATGCCCGGCTAATTTTTGTATTTTTAGTAGAGATGGGGTTTTGCCTGTTGCCAAGGCTGGTCTCGAACTCCTGACCTCAGGTGATCCATCTGCCTCGGTCTCTGAAAATGGTGAGATTACAAGTGTGAGCCACCTTACTCAGTCTCTGTGCTCTATTTCAGAAGGAACACACCTCTTTAAAGCAAAAGGGCTACGTGTAACCAAGAAAACTCTCATATTTGGAATGTAGAAAAGTTTTGTATAAACTGATAAGGGAGGAAACAGACACCAAAGGAAAAACAGGCAGAAGATTTGGTCAGGCATATCACAAAAGAGGACGCTCAAATCACCAAGGCATGTGAACAGTTGTTCCACATGAGTCACCAGGAAGGCCATCAAAGCCACATGAGATCCTATTACCCATCAGAATGACTAAAATTGAAGACTGACAATGCCACGAGTAGGGAAGGAGAGGGAACAACTGGAACTCTCGACAACGTGCATGTGAACGCGTACAACCACTATGCAGAATTATTCAGCAGTGGTTCTTAAAGCTACACACACATCTACCCTCAAACTCAGCAGTTGTGTTCTTGGGTATACCTCTAGCAGAAATGAATGTCTGTGTTAGCCAAAAGACAAGTATAAGAATGTTCATTGCAGCTTCATTCATAAGACTCCAAAATTGGAAACATTCAAATGACCAACAGCAGCAAAATGATAAAGAAGCTGCAGTTATAGTCAGGCAACGGAATACCACACCGCGGGAAGCAGGAACGGACGACTGTAGCACGCGGCCAC
>NW_022437135.1:858617-874149 GCF_009761245.1 Sapajus apella
CACACCGACGAAACTCAGACTAGTACCACACCGCGGGAAGGAGGAACAGGCGATGGCAGCATGCGGCCACACCGACGAAACTCAGACTAGTACCACACCGTGGGAAGGAGGAATGGACGACGCAGCAGGCGGCCACACCCAGGAAACTCAGACTAGTTGTACTGGGAAAAGGCGGCAGGCACGGGGAAGAAAATACCGTATGACTCCATGTACACAGACAAAAACAAACAAAGTTCACATCTATGGTACAGAAGTTGGCTCAGACAGTGGCTACCTGAGAGAGGATGGGACTTGGGACCCTGCTCTGGACAGTGGTGCTGTGTCGACTTGGTTAAGCTGGGAACTATGTTTCCCAGGGCCCCCAGTTAGAGTGTGAGTTAGAACTGGCCAAGCCAGGAAGTTCTATAAAGCTTGAAAGGCGAACTGAAGCAGTGGCCATGAGGTGAAGGACAGAGACACGGGCACCTGGAGGTTCCAGCCTGCCCTGCCCTCCACACTGCGGCCAGCTCCCCTTTCTCATGCTGACCCTGCTGACCGACCACAGTCCCCAGACCTGCCACCAGTCACTGAGCCATGGACCCAACTGGACAGCAGCTCCCCAGAGGCAGTACTTACCCACACACTCCCCTCCGACGGCTCCACCTGCGCAACAGACTGGGTTCTGGGCGTCCCTGTGAGCTTGGGCGCATCCAACCACACCAATACTTAAGGCGACTGGCGAGTGACTCCTCTCTGACCTCCCAACCATCTGGACCCCCACACCCTCTGGTCCCCCAACTTGTGGAGATTCTAATTCCGGCAATAAGTTCCTTATCCCTAACTCCCCTGACTGAACCCTGCTGGGCACCAGACAGACGTTCCTATATATACAAATTCAAGTTGCACACTCAAGCTTTGTGCACTTTATAAAATGTATGTTATACCACCATGTGAAAAACACTAAAAACAAAAGCCCCACAAGGGCATCAGAGTGGTGTGAGAAAACCGTGATCTGAGGGGCCCAGCAGCCTGTGAATGGAATCTGCACCAGGCTTCACATGCTAAGGAAGAACCACACAACAGTGCTTGGCATCAGATCTGGCAGACAGCTGGGAGCCCAAAGGGGCGTGGCTGCTGACCAGGGCCAGGGTTGTGTGCTATATAAATAGCCAAACGGACACATGCTCCCCGCCTGGCAAGCTACCAGCAGGCTACCAACTCCATGGAACCAAGTCTAGAGAGACTTGTCCCTTCTGAAGGGACAGACTCAGCAAATTCAGTGTGCACCCTGAATGCAAGTTAAGTAGGGCATCCCTAAATGGGCAGAAAGGGACATGTGAGGAAGGGCAGGGATGAGTAACAGATCCAGCCTGTGGCATTTAGAACCTGCACCAGCAGGGTTCTTGGATAACCTTTCTCAGATGCGCACACGCATTTGCATGAGAAGATGCCAATGAGTTGTACACCTGAGCATCCCCAGAGCAGCTGTGTTTCAGGCAGGAGACCCACGTGTCTTGCCACCTTTCACTCCATTTGGCACATTATTTACCCAGTGCATAGTGTATGTCAGGCCTGTGCTTGCAATTAAACTTACAGTGGTGAATGGAAACCCAGCGCGTGCCCTTGTGGAGCTTACCGTCTAGTGGAAAATACAGACAATAAACAAGTGAGCAAGCAAGCACATAATGACAACACATGGGTACTGGGAAGGACATGCACAGGTGACGGTGACTTAGAATAGCAGGAGAGGCCCTAAGTCAGGGAAGCTTTCTGAGTAGCTTAAAGCAGAGAACTGCAGGACAAGAAGCAACAGCACGTGCTCGGTCTTCATTCCTCTGTTGGGATTCCTCTCTGATGCCACCTTCCTCTGCAAGAGCGCAATGACGTCTACCCATATGTCCCCAACCCCACCGCGTATGCAGGCAGCACTTCATGTTTCTCCAAGTACTTCCATGCAGATTATCCTACTTACAACTTGTAGTTCTGTGAGTCTGGAAGGCAGCTGCTGACGTCTCCTCTCGAGATGCAGAAACGGAAGTCAAGGGAGAGGGGACAACATCCTGAGTCACATGGCAAGCTACCCATGGCACCTGCTTAAATGGTGGCTTGCCTGCATGGTCTCTTCTGCTTTTTTCCATCACTACTGCTTTTAAGTAGGCCGAAGAAATACTCCGCTTGTTCTATCATCGGTCCTTCCCAGGACCCGTCAATTCTCCAAGGACACTGTTTTAAATTGGATAATGTCAAACTAGCTTTTTACCCCCATCTACTTCAGTCCCATACTTATTTTTTTAAAACTGGATTGCTATTTTTTAAAAACAGACTGCTAACTTCACCATGTCTCAAACTAACTTCTATCCTGACACCTGTAAAGTTTGATTATTCTCTCATGACCAGTTTACATCACCGTCTCCCCAGATTCATGAGTTCCTGAGAGTGAGGGCTATGTCTCATTTTCAGCATTAAAGCAGTCAAGATATGAATGAAGCCAACAAATTACCTGCAAAAGCGCACAGATTCTCTTCATCTTCTGGCCAACAGTTATACTACAAGGTCAGATTTCAAGCTCAGTATGAGACTTTACAAATACCCCCTTTTTTTTGCAAGGAGGCGGCATGAGAGGTCTGTCGACCATGTCTTGCTGATTATAGTAACTACCTCTACTTACTAAATTTTCTTAAGTGTCAAGCATGACTGGGCACTTTACAGAAATCTTTTCATTTCATCTTCACTACAATCTGGTAAGAAACATGATTCTCACCATACAGATGAGAAAACTCAGGATCATGGGGTAATTAACTTGCTCAGCTAATAAGCAGAGGAAGACAACATTCAAGCTCGGGAGTGCCTCACTTTAAAGCCCTAATTATCCCACTTCCCCACAAAAACTCACAGGTGTCAAGAATGAAACCCAAACTAACACCTCCACGGGGAGACCAGACCAACCAACGCGGAGTGGTTGAACTTAGATCGCTGAACAGCTGGACATACAGCCAAGCTCAGTATGGTTCAGCCATGAACACAGCTCCACAGGCAATATAGATCTGAACTGATGTGGTGGGGGTGGGCTGCCTTTTCCCTATACTGCTGTGTTATTAACACTCCTCCTTACCAATGGAGGAGGTTGTGTTAGGCCCCCGGGATTCTGTGCATTCCTGAGCTTAAACTTGGCAGACCACTGTGCTGCACTTGGATACCAAGTACAATTCCGGACAACAGATTTGAGTGTTGAAATGAATGAGTCCCTTGGTCTAAGCTAATGCTTTGATACCCCGAGTCTAAAAGGGGTAGTATGGCAGAGGCTGAGGTTGCTACTCACTTGTGAAGGTCAGCCCACCACTCTTCACACCAATGTTCCTGGATCGAGCTGACATCTCAAGGTCATTCAGCACATGCTGCAAAAACCATCTGGGTAACACGTAGTGAAGGCTAAGCACACATCTACATAGGCATTAGAGCTCATGACCTTTATGAGTCCCAGGCTCTTGCTCCTACCCCTGACTACCATATACAGCATACAAGCTCCCAGTAAAGGGGTGCTGTGGTTTGAATGTTTGTTCCCTTGGAAATTCATGTAGAAATTTCATCTCCAATGTGGTAGTATGCAGAGGTAGAGCCTTTAGGAAGTCATTGGGATTAATGACTAATCTATTCATGGATTAATGCATTATGGGAGTGGGACTGGTGTCTTCAAAAGAGGAGGAAGTGACTTGAGTTGGCACATTCAGCTCCCTTGCCATGTGATCAGCTATGCGCTGTCTGCAGACTCCCCACCAGCAAGAAGGCCGTCCCCAGACACTCAGCTTCAGGCATTCTGTTACAAGCAATAGGAAACACAGAGACAAAGCAGGTGGGGGAGCAGGGCCTGAGATTCAGCCAGCACCCCACTCAGCAAGCCACACACTGGCTGAAGACCAGTGCCACACAGAAGAAGGGCTGCACCTCCCGCCCCGTCACAAAGGTGCTGCAGGAGCAAGCAGTAGCCACACATCCCTGCCATCCCCCCGGGGAGGCCAAAATCCAGAGGCAGGGCAGGAAGCCTGGGAGGCTGGAATGAATTCTGGAGAGTGAATTTGGCCACACGAAGGGCTCTGACTCAACCCTCTGTACCTTACAAAGAACAGACCTGCCTCTCTGCAATTCTGTAAGATGATATCAATCATTTCCAAAGGAGCTACACAAATAGTGCTTTCCACACGTAGAAATGAAAAGCCCTCCCTGGCTGGAGAGTGACTGGGAAACCAGGCTCCTATCTTTATATTAAATTAGAGCAACTGCTCTCCTCTACAGCCAATATTCTCAGTCACTTCTGCCTACCTAATGCCACAAAAGATACCACAGAAACGCAGATAACCAATTTAAAAGACATCGGGACCTGCGACACTACTGCACACACTGATGACCTGAGCTCTCTTCTGCAGGCACAGATGTACATACTGTATTTACCGAAGGTACTCATACTCCCCTAGAGTCGAAGTATTACAACTGGCAGTCCTGTGCCACTCCTAGGTCAGAACATGCCTTCAGTACACCAGAGAAGGCCCCTGGGCTTCAAACCTCTGAAGTTAAGGACAGAAGCCTGGGCAAGGAAATGCCACCATCTGATTTTTTCAATGTATCAATCAACTGTCATTTTAATATCTGCCCTTTCTGGGCCAGTTGGATGCAACTTCAAAAATAAGACTTCTTGTCAATCAGCCTATAAAGAAGAGAAGTGATTGTGGCAGGCACAGTGGCATGCACCTGTAGCCCAGTGATTCAGGAGGCTGAGGTGGAAGGGTCGTTTGAGCCCAAGGGGTCCAGGCTGCAGTGGGCTATGATTGCACCACTGCACTCCAGCCTGGGCAACGTAGTGTGACTGTCTGAAGAAGGAAGGAAAGAGAAGGAGGAGGAAGAAGAACACGGATTCTGATGAAGGCTGTTAAACCCACACAACACAACTTTAGAAAAGCCAAACCCAACCCAAAGATCAAAGGGAACAGGGAAGGACTAGTTGCATGAATAGTCAAGTCTACTGGCAGAAAGCAGGGAAGAAATGACAACTTTGGGAGTAAAAGAAAAAATAAGCTCATGACAAGATGCAAAGGTAGGATAAATCCAAGGATGTATCATAAAAACAAAAGCAATGGCAGCCAGAGAGAGGGTCAGAAAGGAAAACTAGGCAGGAGAGAGTCGAAACAGGCAGAGAATACTTAAGCACTTAAAGAACATTGTTCAGATCTGTGGACAAATTTCTCAAAGGGAAGGCTATGAGCCCTACCTCACAGGACAGGCCAGCATCAAACAGCTCAAGAAGTATTTAATCAGAGTAGGAGGATTTACACAAAATAAGCCAAATGCCACGTAAACTCCTGTGCAATCAGACCCTGGGTAGAATCACAAGCCCATCCACTCCTCCCCCAACTACCCACTAAAGAAAGCACAACACCCTATTATCGGCCATGCGACGAATGGACCAAGGAGAGCACTTCCTCTGCCCTGTATCAGACGCAGCAGGTGCTTCGTCCACACAGCCGAACCCCACGGTTTACCTGCTCTCTTCGTCTTATAACAAGTCTTCACTCAGAACTGCTACACAATATTTTTTCTCAGCCTGCATTGCCCTCAGAGACTCAAAAGACTCCTGTCCAAAGAGATTCCATCATTAGAGAACAATGTCACCACTGTCAACACTGGCACCAATGTCAGCCAGGTTGAAAATCAGTCATTCCAGAGTGGAGATGACGGCTGTCAATCAGTGGATATTGATGACGGCAGGTTTGGTCTTGAGCACGTTCCCATTCTCAGCTTTTCTGGAACAAAAGTGCATGGGGCTTGGAGAGAGGCCAATGGATTATAAAGACCCGCAGGAGACCCCGCACCTGGGTTCTTCCCAGGAGACAAGGGGCTCCCCTGCAAAGACAGAAGTCAAAAGATGCAAAGTAGAAACAGGTTGAGCTTCAAATGCAACATCAGTGCAACGGCGGTCATTGTTTGTAAAATTCAGGCAGTTGTCAGTTTGAGAAAGAACTATCACTGCTTTTCATATGCCATTCTTGGGATACAGGAATTTAGAAGTGAAGAAGAAAAATATATTTTTACTATAATGTAAGGCTGTTTGGTCGACCTTCACAGAGTATACATAAAGCTCATTAGAATCATCAAGGAACTTTAAAACTATTACCTATGTTCAGGCCCCACTCCAGACCCATCCAATCAGAATCTGTGGTGGCCTGGGACAGGCATGGTAATTCCCTCCCAATCCCATGCTAAAGCGCCCTCAGGGTCCAGGGGGAGGAAAGCAGAAGGCAGGCCTGGGGCTGCAGCACAGCAGAGGAACAGGCAGTGGTTGCCCTGCCTTCAAGTGGGCCTTCTCCGTTACCTGCACATCAACCACCTGTGCGGCAATACCACAAGGACCAGGAGGCGCCCAGTCACACACAGCACTCAAGGAAACGATCTGCCTCGTCTCTGGGCGTGTCTGTTTTGTTCAGGAAAATGTGAACCAGCTGCAACATTCTGTCCCTCCAGAGGTGCAGCCACACGGCAACATGGCTAAAGATAGCCCGGTGATTGTATGCTTGCAGGAAAGCACAGAATTAAGCGCAGCCAAGTGGGCGAAGGGAAGTCCATGCAGCAAGTGATTGTGGCTGTCCAGCCAGCTGTGGAGTTTCCTCTCGCCCAACAAATCAAAGCCCAGGCTACTCCAGAAGGGGATATGGAGCCCAGCCCCACCAGAACACCTCTGCGGCTTGGGAGGGAGGCTCATCCAGTCCTCTGCCCGTACCGCCCCCTGTCAGACATGCCTCACCTCCTCCACTTAGCCTAGTGGTGCGGCTTCACCAGCCAAGCTTTCCAGAAGCAGCTGTTAAGGTCTGTGCAGATCCATGGGCATGAAGTGGCAACGATCATATGTAAAATCTAAGGAAAGCGGCTTTCAGATGCTCAGAGACCTCACCGAGTCCGAAGACAGTCGCCAGCAAAGCCCTGATGAAAAGTTTCCTGAGCAGGACTGCTGCAGGGACACTGCGGGGGCCCTCTGACAGAGCCTGGCCTCACACTGGGCTTCTGGAGGGTCTGAGCAGCTACAGATGACCAGCACCTAGAGATGACAGTGATGCCGCTGGGCAGCACCGGTGAGCCAGGCCCATGGTGTCAACCAGGGCAGTCCCAGAGGGCTTCAGCCTGATGGGTGCTGCCCTAAGAGACCCGGGCCAGGCCTGCTCTGCCTAATTCCCAGCAGCGCCACCGTCCTCTCTGCAGCACGGCAGTCCCAGCAAAGCCCAAGGTGAAAGCAGATCTCACTGAGCAGCTTCTGCCCTCAGGCCCTTGAGACCATAGGCAGCGCTGAATTCACACACCAGAGCCACTGCTACGAACCACAGTTCCCTTCCAGGATGGACACCTGCTGATGGCAGGAAGAATTCCCAAGCTCTGCAGGAACTGAGGGACATTTTTCTGATTATTTTTTATTTCCCTGAAATCAACTCCTCTTCCTACTCTTTCTTGGGCCAATAGAAGAGGTTTCCTTGAAATTGCATCAATTCTTCTCTCTTTTTCTTTTTGAAACAGTCTCACTTTGTTGCCCAGGCTTGAGTGCAATGGCTGATCTCAGCTCACTGCAACGTCCGCCTCCAGGTTTCAAGCGATTCTCCGGCCTCAGCCTCCTGAGCAGCTGGGATTACAGGCATGTGCCATCACACCCGGCTAATTTTTTGTATTTTTGGTAGAGACGGGGTTTCACCATGTTGGCCGGGCTGGTCCTGAACTCCTGACCTCAGGTGATGCTCCTACCTCAGCCTCCCAAAATGCTGAGATTACAGGCGTGAGCCACGTATCCGGCCCCATCTATCCTTCTCTTAACAGAGAAGATTAAAGCAGATAGGCAAAATATCTCCAGTGCAAAAAGTATTGTTGCTGTCGTGAAAACAAAGGGCTTTTCCTGATGTGAGCAGCCCTTCTACTCTGGGTGCGAAAGCGGGGCTGAGCTTTACGAACAGATCAGGTGATGCGCAGCCCAGGCTCTGCTCCCACCTTTCCACCTTCTTTGATAGCGTCAACTGGAGGGAACAAAAGAGCAACAGCTCTGCTGTCTGCTGTTTCGGGGCCTGTCCCATAGAGAAAACAATCGGTTTGAGCTGTATGCCATGACATCATCAGCCACCAATCAGCACAGAGAAGGTGGAGCAGGTTTTGTCTGTGAAACCAACCACTGCGATCGTTAAATTGCAAAGGGCAGTGCAGGTGTGAGGTGGGGTTTTTCTTATATCTTTTTCTGCTTGAAACTATAGAAGAGAGTGAGAAGCGGAGGACAAAACCTTTCTAGGGAGAAAAACAGGCACCCCAAGGCTGCACCTGTGCTCTGCCCTCTCCGCCTGCCACCCCTGCGACACCGACAGTGGAAGCCTCTGTCCCAGGAGGCGGTCAGTAGCACCTGCCCAGCGCTCCCGGCCACGGACAGGGTCGGAGCTTTAGGAAAGCTGTTGACCGTTACCTGACTGCGTGTGTGCGTGTGTGTGTTTTCAAACAGGGTCCCATTCCTGTAAAAGACTTTGGTTGACATGGACATTGTTAAAACCTCTATGGAGAAACCAGTGTTTACTTGTGTGTCACAGCTAGAGGTTCTTGGGACTTGATTATTTCCAGCCACTTTTCTCCCGGAAAACACTGGCCATCTCATGAATGAAGCCGTTTAGCCAAGGTTAGAATATGCAAGGAGAGAGGGGGTGGCAGTGGGAGAGGGCACAGGGTTCCAGGAGAGCAGGGGGTGAAGGAGAACACTCACAGAGCAAATATTGTTTACAACTGCAGAGCCAAGCTAATGTGATCTCCCGCCTGTTCGAGCATATTATTACATTAAGTCCCGAACAATGAAGTCGGAGGCAGGGACAGCAGAGCCGACACAGCCTCCGCTCTGCTAATGGCACAAGGGCAACATTCCATGCAGAGTTTAAGTGTGTACCAGCCTCCTGGGAACCTAGCAGTGCTGGGCAGCAGGGAGCACACGCACCCACCAATGAGGGGCGGGAGAGACAGGCAGGTTTCAAGAGAAGGGCACTACACCCTTTCACGTGCAGCTCTAGGGGAAGGCAGGTGGGGGAAACTGCATTTTTAACTGAAAATAGGGTACAACCGAACATGTAAAGAGAAGGGCAGGCTGCTGGGTCCTCCAACAGCCATTTGAGGGTGGAGCAGGCCATGGTGGCAGATGGGGGAAGAGGCTGAGGTGGAACAGGGTTCTCCCCACAGTTCCTGGGGACCACTGGACTGTTCACTTCCAGTAGCATCACTGCACACCTCTGAGATCATCAAACTTACTAGAAATGATAAATATACTATCAAATGCCACTAAATATGAAGGTCTCACTCAGACACAGGGGGACCTTTTTTTTTTTTTTTTTAATAGTATGACCAGGTGTAAAATTAAGATTACGGCAATAAATACAGGGTCTAATACCTCAGGCTGGGCTCAGTCTATACCTATTAGGGCTGAGTGCTGTCAAGTCCAACTCTCCCTGACTCCCAGGAGAAAAGCCTCAAGTCCTCTTTCACACACCACTTCAGCCTCTATGTGCCCCCATAAGAAAGCCTCCACCCCTGTATTTCTTTCCCTTTTTCAGCCTAGCCAGTGGTGGCGTAACATGACTGCCAGCTGAGAGCTGGAGTCTGAAAGCCACCCGAGGGCCTGCGTTTTCTTCACCCTCGACCACCAATGCACATGAAAATCTAAATTTAGAGGGGAACTTGGGCACTGGCCCCCTTCGCCCTAGACCACTAATGCACGTGAAAATTTAGGAGGGGACCTTGGGGACCGGCCCAGACAGAAAGCAGGGTCCTCGGCCAGCTCCCCAGGGGCCCATGTGCAGCCAACATCCACTGTGGGCTCTAAGCACCCCTGCACAGGGCCTGTGGGAGCAGAACAGGCACCTCAAAGAAAAACAATCTGAAACGAAGGCACCAGTCAGGAAGACCTTCAAGCATTCACTCCCGGGTGTCCCCCGAGTCAAACGGCAGGGTTCACATGACGACCTGGTTTCTTACCCTGAGACGTGGGGAGCAAGGGGTAACATGCACCCCACTGCCCAGGGGGAGGAAGGGGCTTGGTAAAGACATGCACCCCACTGCCCAGGGGGAGGAAGGGGCTTGGTAAAGACATGCAACCCACTGCCCAGGGGTAGGAAGGGGCTTGGTAAAGACATGCACCCCACTGCCCAGGGAGAGGAAGGGGCTTGGTAAAGACATGCACCCCACTGCCCAGGGGGAGGAAGGGGCTTGGTAAAGACATGCACCCCACTGCCCAGGGGGAGGAAGGGGCTTGGTAATGGCAGCGGGCCCCTCTCCACACAGCCCCCGCATGCCCCGATTCCACCAAGGACCTCCCTTCTCCACCCAGGATGCCTTTCAGCCCAGCCTCCCACATCAAAGACCACTGCCAAGGCTTCTCTTCTGCCCAGAGAGCAGGGAAAGAAGGGATGAGGAAGAGAAGAGGCTGTGTTTAGCAGGAGACTGAGGCAGAAGGGATGAGGTGGGTCACACAGGCCCAGCCCCACAGGAGCACGGTCGCTCAGTGACGCAAGGGCCACAGGAGCTGACCGGCACAGCTGCTCTGTCAGGTTACAGGAAGGGGCAGACACGAGCCCAGAGGGATCCGAAAGCAATCACCTTATCAAGTTATTCAAAATTCAGACGGAAGGTCAGGACAGGAAATCCTCGCTATGAACAACAGAGTATTAAGTGGAGGAGAGTGTCACAAGCAGGTACAAATGACTCAACGCAGGCGGCACTGCCAAGTCCTTGGTGGGGTTTTCCCAGGAGTCTCCTGTGGTTGTCCCAGGGAGCACAAACCAGATGCTCTTGCCAGTTTTAACCAGAGCAGCTCCACCTGCCTAGGAGGCCAGAGAGGACGGCATTTTCCCTGGCTTCGGGAGTGGGCAGGCACCCCTACTCCCTAAAAGAACAAAAAAGAATGACAGCAGCCTCATAGCTTGTGGACCATATTAGAGCAGGCAGCACAGCTAGCATTCTGGCCCTCTGCCCTGCATTTAGGACACCGCCTCTGTGAAATGACGACCCACATGTTTATTTACTTCACACACACATGGCCCAGGAGAACTCTTTCATTTACTGTAGGGAACCACCTTATAAATGGGACACATCTTTATATGTGCAAAAGATCCCTCAGGCAAGCTTTTGTGAGAATACTGACCTGCAGTCCCGGAATGTCTCAGCACATGCGACACTGAGTCATCTTAGTGCCACACACATGTAGACAACAGGCACTGCGCACACATGTGGACACATCCCTAAAGTACCAGGAAACACAAATCCAAAACCACCAGGTGACTGGGGAAAGCTCCTCTTACCCGAAACACAGAGGAAAAGCGGCCATTCATGTGATGCTTAAGTGAGGGTGACCGACTTTCCTCTTCTCTGTTCCAAAGCTGCTCTATTCCAAGTGTGCGCATCACAAGAGGGCTGCGTGTGACCTGAGGGAGTGGTGGGCGGGTTCCTACAGGCTGCCTATTTTTAACCTCTGGTCTTTCCTGCCCCTTTCCCTGGGGAACACTCCTCCCTATGCTCTCCAGCACACGGCCCAGCTGAAGCACAGGATACTCATACTAAGCCGGAAGGTGGGTGGGGAGGGCCCTGGTATCGCCTCTCCATACTTCAGATTTCAAAGAGTATGGTCTGAGGAATTTGGATAAAAGTGGGAGTGAAGAAACTATTTAAATCACAAAGAAAGGAGGAGTGAGACTTCAGCAGAGAAACGCGGCACATCGGCTGTCTGCTGTCCATCTAAGACCAGGGCCGGGCTGCAGGGCTGCACGGCTGGACTGGCACCCTCTCCCGGCTTTGTTCTCCCAGGCCAGCCCAGAGCCCCTGCACGAATTCATCTTGCAGCCTGGGCCCTGCCAGCAAGGCCGTGCCTGCCAAGACAGCCTCTATACACCCAGAGGGGAGCGGGCCCCCCGGCGTGGCCCAACTGCCCATGAGACAGCGTTTTCCCTTCACGAAGAGGTAACTGGCAGAAGGAAAGAGGAAAAGACCTGGGTGCCTGCCTGGCTCCAAACTCCAATTTGCAGCTCTGCTGTCCCTCACCCTCCGTGTTCTGTCCACGCTGCTGAGATGGATTGCAGTGTGAGTTCTCTTCTGGTAAGAAATCACATGAACTGAACAGTGAACTCTACTCATTCTGGTTTTTTATCAATCTGTCATCGTAAAATCAGAAGTAAGAGAAGATGCCTCAATCCCCTCAAGAATAAATTTTCTTATTTCTATTTGCTCTGTTGTCCAGGCTGGAGTGCAATGGTGCCACGACAGCTCACTGTCACCTCCAACTCCTGAGCTCAAGCGATCCTTCCATGTCAGCCTCCCAAGTGGCTGGGACCACAAGTGGTGGCATGCATCACCACACCCAGCTATATTTTTTTAAGTTTTTTGTAGAGATGGCGCCTTGCTATGTCACCCAGGTGAGACTTCGCAGGCTCAAGTGATTCTCCCACTTCAGCCCCCCAATGCACTGGGATTACAGGCCTGAGCTACTGAACCCAGCCTAACTTGATGTGGTTCACCTTCAAATCGCTTCAAATACACTTACAAATTCATCCACATATACCGTGTCTTCTACGAGAAAGACATCATGTGTTTAACAGCAAAAGGTTAAAAAAAAAACCCACAACACTGCCAGTACAGGACACCAACTCTAAGGTCCCGGGTTCTCAAGCCCCTGCTCCTGTAAAGCAAGGCACCAGAGATTGAAAGCTCGGGAGGTGACCTACCAGATGCCTGTGGCATTCGCCTCCCTCCCGTCCCTGCCACCGGAAAAGAAACCACACCGCTGTATGGTAAGTCCCTACTTCGCTGCCTGCCCTGCTCTGGCATGCCCTCCACACAGATCTGCAAGCGCCCCTGCCCCCGCAGGAGGATGCGCACGAGCTGGGGAGGATGCCTCCACAGTGCGGCTACAACCTGCTGGCTCTCCGGCTAGAATCCGAGAGCTCCCAGGACGGTTACTTTGGTAGACTCCACTTCTTGATAGTTTGTTTTGTGCAGCATGGGTACTGGCAGGACATGGTGGAGTCCGGAGGTGGGGTATGGCAGGGTGGCAGTGCTCTCCCTGCCCAGCTCCTGCTCCTCCCTTCCCCAGTCCTCACACACCAGCCGCAGAGCATTTGACACCAGGCACCCGCAAGACACAGACCCGCTCCTCAGAAGCTTGGGGCTCATCCTGGAAATCAGGGAACAATACAAGAGAAGATGGAATATGAGTCTCAGAAAGTTGTCTATTTTGTTCCTTTTAAAAACAAGATTTCTCAGCCAGGTGCAGTGGCTCACGCCTATAATCCTAACACTTCAGGAGGCTGAGACGGGTGGATCACCTAAGGTCAGGAGTTCGAGATTAGCCTGATCAATATGGTGAAACCCCATCTCTATTAAAAATACAAAAATTAGCCAGGCGTGGTGGTGCATGCCTGTAATCTCAGCTACCTGGGACGCTGAGCAGGAGAACTGCTTGAACCTGGGGAGTGGAGGTTGCAGTGAGCTGAAATCGCACCACTGGACTCCAGCCTGGGCAACAGAGCAAGACTTAATCTCAAAAACAAACAAAAAACAAACAACAACTTAAGATTTCTCATACCAGCAGTCCCAGCACTTTGGGAGGATGAGGCTGGTGGATCTCAGAGCCCAGGAGTTCCAGACAGCAGCCTGGGCAACATGTTGAGTGTGACCCTATCTTTACAAAAAATACAGAAACTAGCTGAGCCCACATGGTGGCACATGCCTGTAGTCCCAGCTACTCGGGAGGCTGAAGTGGGAGGGTGGCTCCAGCCCAGGAGGTAGCAGTTGTAGTGAGCCGAGATTGTGCCACTGCACTCAAGTGAGACACTATCTCAAAAAAAATAAAACAAAACACAATTTCTCAAAGATTAACAAGAATCCAACTAATGTAACTGAACACTTAGCGCTGGCTGAGTGCATACACCCAGCTACCACTTACGGGCAAACACTGTGACACACGATTCACTTGCATTATCTCATTTTATCTTCCAAGTAACATTATGAGTATAATGTTTCCGCACTGTAGAAATCAGGCAACTAAATTAAGGTTGAGGAAGCTCAGACACAGTGAGCCATGAAGGAGAACTGCCCTGCAGAGGGTGGGCTGTTTCCGACACCTGTGTCCCTCCCCAAACAGCGCCTCACCTGGTGAGTCCAATGTATTAACTCTGCCCTCTCTTACTTTTTCTTGCCATTTCTGTCATAAACTTTGTAAGTGTGATGCCACATCTCTCCAGCTATTCCCTGTATGATCTGAAAACTTTTCAAACAAAGAGTGACTGTCAGTAAATCTCCAATACTATAGTGCCTGCTCAATGCCAAGTATGCGTCGCGTGCTGCAAAGGGTCCAAACACAAGATGGATCTGTAAAGCAGAGGACGGAACAGCCAGGCAGTGACCCCTAAGAAAAGGTGGTAAGTACGTGACGCAGGGGCAGATGCTCCCCATGTGCACACAAGGCACCTGGGGAGCCTGGCACAATGTGAACCTCGGTCCAGCAGGCCTGGGTGGGCCAGAGTTGCTGTGTTTCTAACAGGCTCCTGCGCCAAGCCCATGCTGCTGATCAACAGGAGCTAAAGTGCTTCCAGAGGGTCCCTGGGATGGTCTAGAAAAGGAGAGATGTGATCAGAAACAGCCTGCAGAGGACTGAGTAGAATCTGGAGAAGTGTGGGGCGGAGTGTCATCAGGAAGAGAGGAAACAGTACTTTAGAAAGAGGGAAAAACTCAGGCAAGGAAGAAGTACAAAGGCACAGGTCATTCACAGGATATAGATTTCTTTTTTTTTTTTTTTTTTTTTGAGACAAGAGTCTCCCTCTGTCACCCAGGATGGAGTGCAATGGTGCTATCTTGGCTCAATGCAACTTCCACCTCCCAGGTTCAGGGGAGTCTTGTACCTCAGCCTCCCAAGTAGCTGGGATCACAGGCACCCGCCACCACACCTGGCTAATTTTTTTTTTTTTTTTTTGAGACAAAGTTTCACTCTTGTCGCCCAGGCTGGAGTGCAACGGCGCGATCCCAGCTCACTGCAACCTCTGCCTTCTGGGTTCAAGCGATTCTCCAGCCTCAGCCTCCCCAGTAGCTAGGACTACAGGCGCCCACCACCACACCCAGCTAATTTTTAAATTTTTAGTAGAGACAGGGTTTCACTATGTTGGCCAGGCTGGTCTTGAACTCCTGACCTCATGTGATCCACCCGCCTTGGCCTCCCGAAGTGCTGGGATTACAGTTGGGAACCACTGCACCCGGCCAGCTGTCCATTTTAAAACACGTAACTGCACTTCTGAACTGTGCCACTTGGTTGCCAGGACTTACAGGACGACTCCCTTAGAACAGAGTTTACTGACCAGCTTGAGAATGAGTTCCGGGAGGGAACAACTGTTGCTGCTGATCTGAGGAGTCACACTCATGACAGAGGTCTTGCAGGGGGCAGCCCCGACAACGCTGCTGCTTGGTGAGGTTCAGAGGAAGAGTCACACTCGAGACAGAGGTCTTGTGGGGGGCAGCCCTGACAACG
>NW_022437135.1:874159-975387 GCF_009761245.1 Sapajus apella
CTTGGTGAGGTTCAGAGGAGGAGTCACACTCGAGACAGATGTCTTGCGGAGGGCAGCCCCAACAACGCTACTTGGTGAGGTTCAGAGGAGTCGTCACACTCGAGACAGATGTCTTGCAGGGGGCAGCCCCGACAACGCCGCTACTTGGTGAGGTTCAGAGGAGGAGTCACACTCGAGACAGAGGTCTTGCGGAGGGCAGCCCCAACAACGCTGCTTGGTGAGGTTCAGAGGAGGAGTCACACTCGTGACAGATGACTTGCAGGGGGCAGCCCCGACAACACCGCTGCTTGGTGAGGTTCAGAGGAGGAGTCACACTCGTGACAGATGACTTCCAGAGGGCAGCCCCGACAACGCCGCTGCTTGGTGAGGTTCAGAGGAGGAGTCACAATCGAGACAGAGGTCTTGCAGAGGGCAGCCCCGACAACGCTACTTGGTGAGGTTCAGAGGAGGAGTCACACTCGTGACAGAGGTCTTGCAGAGGGCAGCCCTGACAACGCTGCTGCTTGGTGAGGTTCAGAGGAGGAGTCACACCAGTGACAGATGTCTTGCAGGGGGCAGCCCCGATGATGCCGCTGCTTGGTGAGGCTCAGAGGTTAAAGCCATGAACTCTGGCACACCACAGCCTCTACCCAAGGAATGCTTCGTGAGACATTTTTAAATACTCACCATCCCATAAAGAACAGGAGAGGAAATCCCACTGTCAGCTCCACCCTGGCCAGTCGCCTACCACAGGTCTCCTGGGAGAAGGGCCAAGGCAGTGCTCTCTCCAGCTGGGCATCTGGTGATGTGGCCGGGCTTCCTGGCTGGGCCACTTCCTCCGCTGTCTCAAAGTGGCACTGCCCTTACTCAACAAGTTCCTCCACAGCCAGAAATGAATGCCCAGACTGTAAGGAAAGGTCACCCGAGACCCTGCAGTGTGCAGGTGACAGTAAACTCTCAGTAAGTGGTGGCTCTTCACTGAGGTCACCTCAGGCACATTCACTGTTTGTGAATAGGCAGGGTGGTACTGCCGGGAGCACTGGATCAGGATCAGAAGACAGGGATCTGAACCCGGGGTCCATCATTTAGTGAGCTGTCTGAGAGCTAAGAGCCCCTGTATGATGCTCTTCCTTCCATGACACAATCTGCTTCTGTTCAGATCCTATCAGTCACTATCCCTGAAAGGAAAAACTCAGGGCACAGTGAAGAAAGATGACCTTGTTCTGGTCAAACACCAAATCCATGACTGCCAAGGAATAAAATGACTGCTCCGGGTTGCCATTAAACGAAACACTCTTCTGTTACGGAATAACTAGAGAACAATCTATTAACTTGCCTTTAGTAAACCAGTATTTAAGATTTCTTTTTTTTTTTTTTTCTCCCAGACAGGGTCTTGCTCAGGTACCCAGGCTTGAGTGCAGTGGCAAAATTTTGGCTCACTGCAACCTTTGCCTCCCAAGTTCTAGTGATTCTCTTGCTTCAGCCTCCTCAGTAGCTGGGAATACAGGTGCACGCCACCATGCCCAGTTAATTTTTGTATGTTCAGTAGAGAGCAGGTTTCGCCATGTTGCCCAGGCTGGTCTCAAACTCCTGGCCTCAAGTGATCCGCCTGCCTCGACCTCCCAAAGTGCTGGAATTACAGGTGTGAGCCACTGTGCCTGGCCTAAAATTTCTTAAAAGTGACCCGCAAGAGCCAAATGACTTAGAACTCAAGCGCTGCTATGCGACGCATGAACGCCCAGGGTAGAGTGAACCGCAATGAGAATGAGAATGGGAATGGGAATGAGACTGCAGCACCGGCTCCAAGCTTACTGGACCACCCATCCTGGAAAAGGATTTGGTTTCCTTTTCTGTACAGAGACAGGACTGGACTAAGTGATTCAACCTTTTGTTAGTGGCCGATTCCTACCACCTAGAATAGGTAAACACTGGGCAGGTGCCCTTAACCTCCCCAGCACCCCACTCTCCTCGTCAGACCCCTCCAACAACCTTGTGTTTTTATTTCCTTGAGAAATCTCCAAGGAAATCCGCAGCATCCCGCCCACAGGCCTGTGTGCAGCATCTCAGCAGCCCGGCTCTACTCCACCCTGCTCTCCCAGCCTCACCCTCACTGAAGGCCTGGAGCAAAGGAGGCAGAACTAAGTCGACCTGGGTCCACTTAGGTGTGGGGAGGAGTGGAAAGAGAAAGAGGGAAAAGGCTCACGAAGCAGTCAATCACACACTATAAAACACAAAGCAGCCAGCCGGGCGCGGAGGCTCATGCCTGTAGTCCCAGCACTTTGGGAGGCCAAGGCAGGCGGATCACGAGGTCAGGAGATCAAGATCATCCTGGCCAACATGATAAAACCCCATCTCTACTAACAATACAAAAAAAAAAAAATTAGCTGGGCGTGGTGGCGCACCCCTGTAGTCCCAGCTACTCGGGAGGCTGAGGGAGAATTCCTTGAATCCAGGAGGCAGAGATTGCAGTGAGCTGAGATCACGCCACTGCACTATGGCCTGGGCGACAGTGTGAGACTCTGTCTTTAAAAACAAAACAAAACAAAACAAAATCACAAAGCAGCCAATCACATGCTATAAAACAAATGCCAAGCAGCCAATCACACGCTATAAAAGACCAAGCAGTCAATCGCATGCCATCTGGGCTTCCATGGCCCACTGTAAAGGCAGGGGATCCACACAGGCCAGGCTTCACAGAAGCCACTGAGCGCAACCCGGGTGCCGGCTCTGCAGGATATCTGCTCTGAGTCAGGTGCAGTAAAAGGCATTTCACATATGTTACAACTGTGCTCTGACATGGGGGTTGTCTTCTATTGCCCAAAAAGGAAACAGAGGTTAAGAACTCCCCCAAAGCCACATGGACAGATCTGGAATCAAACTGAGGCCCCAAGTCCCTGTGTTCTTTTCAGGACTTTATGCACAGACCACTGTCTTCCTCGCCAGGCAGCTATCCAACAAAGGCTGGAATTGACACCGACAGCAACTCTGCCTCCCATCCCTGACATCAGGAAAATGATGGCAACTTCGACCAAAGAAGCCCTCTACCCAGCCGGGCTCAGGGCCGTAAGGTGTGCACAGCCTCTCTAGCCCCGCATACGCGGTTCGCAGTGGGAAGCACTCTCCCCTATCTTTCCTTGATCACATGGAGGCATCTCTCTCCAGGTCCCTGGATCTGGTCTGAAAGTAGTAACATTCAGCCAGGCTTCTCTTGTCTTCTATCTGTAGGGCCTGAACCAGACTCCAAAGGAAATATAATAAATTACCCCACTATTTTAAAATAAATGGAATACAAGATCCTCTCTGAAACCAGCCCTAAGGTCAGCTCCTAGGAAGAACTGACATTATGGCTGATTGCGTCCCCTCTGCTCCTTCCCACCTATGAAACAAATTTTGGGGAGTCAGGGTGGGCAATGTAATTCAGCGTGAGCCAGGAGGACCCTTCCCCGGAAAGATGGGACATAATCTGTCTGGAAAGGCCAGGTGTGAGGCCTGGGGGAATGTCCAAGCCCCACAGAAGGCACTCTACACCTTGGCTGTCCTGCTGTCTGGACATGATCTCTCTGTCCCTATGGGGGACATCAGGGTGGGAGACAGCAATACCCCAACATCCAACAGACAAGAAACTCCTCTCTCTAGTATTTGGGAAAAGGAGGATCAGCCAGGTACAGTGGCTCATGCCTGTAATCCCAGCACTCTGGGAGGCCAAGGTGGGTGGATCACCTGAGGGCTGGAGTTCAAGACTAGCCTGGCCAACATGGTGAAACCTCCTTTTTACTAAAAACACAAAAATTAGCTGAATGTGTTGGTGCATGCCTGTAATCCTAGCTACTTGGGAGGCTGACGCAGGAGAATCGCCTGGCCTGGAGGTGGAGGTTGCAGTGAGTCAAGATCGCGCCACTGCATTCCAGCCTGGGCGACAGAGTTAAGACTCCAGCTCAAAAAAAAAAAAAAAAAAAAAAAAAAGAAAAGAAAAGAAAAAAGAAGAAAGAAAAGGAAGAGTCATGTAAGGGGCATTCCGGGGAAGGAGTGTGACATTTATATGACATATATGAGGTTGGAGGGATGTACTAGAGGAAACTGTGAAAGAAGGTGGGAAACTCCGCCTGCTAGAATAGAGGCTCCATGGGGGTACAAGCTTTTATCCTATGGCTCACTGTTATCATCCTTAGCACCTAGAACCTGTTAAAGACAAAATTATTTGGTGCTACTTGTTAGAATACAGTAAGGAAGCACCACCATGCTAGGTGCAGGGACCATGGCAGCAGGGCCTTGCAGCGGGACACAGATCAGGTTCAACTCCTAACACTGCATGGGCAAGTGGAAATTCACAGCCAAGGAACAGGTGGGGTCAACACACAGAAAATCACCAAGAGGAACATCAGGGGAAGGAGATTCTGGCTCAGCCAACCTAACAGGATTCTTGCTGAAGATGAGCCGGGGTGATCGGACATCACCTGGGGGCATGGGGAGCGTGAGGAATGAATCAGATGTGAAAGATGAGGGTTTCTGGCTAAACTGACTCAGCTGTGTTCTTTGCTAAAACTGAATTTTACAAGGAAGTACATAAATGGGCCTAGCAAAAGATTCAAAAGGCTGACTAAAGTTTGGTCAGGCAAAGAAACAGCCTTGTTAAAACATGCCTGAACACCATGGACACTCCAACACTTGAACAAATGAAAGATAGAGGCAGAAACTTGGTGTCATTAAGGGCAGAGGCAAGCAAGTCAAACAAATTGGATTCAGGACTTTTTCGTTTTTTTTGAGATGGAGTCTCAGTCTGTCACCAGGCTGGAGTGCAGGAGCGTGATCTCGCCTCACTGCAACCTCCAACTCCTGGGTTCAAGTCATTCTCCTGTCTCAGCCTCCCGAGTAGCTGGGATTATAGGCACACATCATCATGCCCGGCTAATCTTTCTATTTTTAGTAGAGACGGGGTTTTACCATGTTGGCCAGGCTGCTCTCAAACTCTTGACCTCAAGTGATCCCCCCCAGCCCAGCCCCGGCCTCCCAAAGTGCTGGGATTACAGGTGTGACCCACTGCACCCAGTCTCAAGTCTTTTCTTAACTAGTTACTAGCTTTGTGACTTTAAGCCAGTTATTCAGCCTCTCTGATACTTAATACCCACAAAGTGGTATTCTTGTTAAGGATTAAATGACAATGCATTTGGCCACTGAGAATATGCCCAGCATATAGTAAACTCTCAGTAAATGGTGGCTCTTCGCTGCTATCACCTCCTTTCTCCGGCTCCACTCCTAAGAAAAGCAGGCGCCGTAAAGAATCCAAGGATCTCTCCAGGAGAGGCGCTGTAGACTGTTCATCCTAAGCCCCTGCCACAGGTGCGTCTGCCCTGCCCCCAACACGTGTTCTTATCCCTCTGTTCCAGTAAAATCCACAGGGAACCTTCCTCATGTCCTCCCCCTCAGGAGGGGACATGGCTGTCAGTAGGCCGAGGAATGGGCTGCACTCACCCAAGGTCTTGAAGGAGGCTATGTGTGGCAGGGGAAGCAGACTGCATCCAGAGAGGGCCCTGGTTGAGAACAATTGAAAAGCCAAGAGCCAAGACTGCCTTGCCTACACTCACTCACACACTTATTCCCACCTCCCCACATCCCATAATATGCTCATTTAATTCTTAGCAATTAACACTTTCTCAAGCTGATCCTGGGAGCAGCATTTTCCAAGATGAACCCCACGCTTCTCCTGACAGCTGCATTTGCTACGCATCTGAATATGTCAGTGACAATTTCCTGGACAACTTCCAGCCGAGGGTGCGAGGTGGAAATAGATCTCATGCGTGAAAAGCCCCCAGCGAGCATCACAGAGCCACCAAGGATAGGACCTGAAAAAGATCTGAGACATCTTCGATTAGCTCACTGAGCTACATGTTTGCTGCAGGTTCCTAAGGACTTGAGTCCACAGGGATTTTAGGAATTTCAGATTTTTAGTCATAAACCAAAATCTTGGACCAATAAACAGTGAATGTTTATGAGCACAAGGGAAGAAAATGGCCAGGAAGAGGGGTCCTTGAGAGCGTATCCTCTGAAATTCCTGGTCTCGCAGGAGAGGCAGCCGCAGAAGGGAGCCACAGAGAGCACACACGCGCCCGTATCAGTGTGTCATACCGACCTCTGCATGGGCTGAACCCAACATGTTCAAGGGTGCTGTGTGCTCATCCGGAGCCCAATCCTCCGGGACCCCACAGTGCTAAGCTAAGCCATGCAGCTAGAAGGGCCACATGTCAAGATCACAACTTCCAAACGGAACCAGATTCAGAAGGGGGATGGGAAGAGACCAGAAACACAGAGGCGGCAACCTCCCACGTATGCCAAGCTTTGCACTGACACTGCTATAGTAGCCACAGAAATCTATGCACTTCCCATCGACTCCTACATGGGGACTGCAAGTTAGCTCAGAGAAAAGAAGGGCAAAGGAGAGCTGCAAGGCCAGCCAGCCCATGTCTGGAGGGAGGACTACGGCACGCACACAATGTTCAGCCCCTCTTGGTATCCACGGGAGACGGGGCAGGAAGAAGTGGGCGCACACGAAGCAGAAGGGCTTATGTGAGACACACTGCAGAGATGAAGTCAGGAAGGATAACCACTTTGCAGTAACCGTATCCTAATCTTACTAGAGCCAGTGATGCAGTCATTCACAAAACGCAATTCTCAACCTTCCTTAAGCTAGCTGTGACTGTGTTTTCTAGGTTCCGGTTAATGAGATATAAGCAGAAGTGCGTGGGCCTTCCTGAAAGACTCCTTTAAACGAGTCTCTCACATAGGATAACAACTTTTGTCTTTCTCTCCAGTTCCTCCCTTTGGTGTTCTACCTAGGAAGAGAAGAAAGATGGCTGGAGCCCCAGCAGCCATGCTTGGTCATGAGGTAACCTTAAGGGATGAAAAAGCTATGTGCCAGTGTAGTAGAGTTCGGGCAGGTTGAACTCTTACCCGTCAATACGTAGAGTGTACCACACAATCAACAGGCTGCAACTTGCAAGGCCAGAACTTCTACCTTTCCAGGTAGAAGGAACAAGACAAAATTCTGATGGCCATGTAGCTGGCTACAACTGGCTCTGGGCTTCCCATCTCTAGGGTCCTCTTACATAGAAACAAAAATCTTTCATGCTTAAGCCACGTTTTGCCATTTCCAACTGAAACTAATCTCAACTGATACAGTAATCTGAATAGAAAGCTTTCTTTACTAATAGCATGTGGGGGGTGACTCATGCCTGTAATCCCAGTACTTTGGGAGGGAGGATCACTCAAGGCCAGGAATTCTAGACCAGCCTGGGCAAGATGGTAAAACCCCATCTCTACTAATAAAAAATTAGCCAGGCAAGGAGGCAAGCGCCTGTAGTCCCAGCTACTCAGGGAGGCTGAGGCAGGAGAATCGCTTGAACCCAGGAAGCAGAGGTTGCAATGAGCTGAGATTGAGCCACCGCACTCTAGCCTGGGCAACAAGAGTGAGACTATGTCTCTAAAAAAGAAAAAAGAAAAAAAAAAAAAGGATTTTTTTTTTATAGAGTCTTGCTCTGTCACCCAGGCTGGAGTACAGCAGCACCATCTTGGCTCACTGTAACCCCTGCCTCCAGGGTTAAAGCAATTCTTCTGCCTCAGCCTCCCCAGTAGCTAGGACTACAGGCGTGTGCCACCACGCCTGGCTGATTTTTGTATTTTTAGTAGAGACAGGGTTTCACCATGTTGGCCAGGCTGGTCTTGAACTCCTGACCTCGTGATCTGCCCGCCTTGGCCTCCCAAAGTGCTGGGATTACAGGCATGAGCCACCGTGCCCAGCCAGAAAGCTTTCTTTACTAAGAGAAGCTCTGAAGGAGAGGAAGTGGTACAGTCACAGGGAGCCTGGAGAGACCCCACCACGGCGGCTTGTCAAATGGTGCCTGCATACGGAAGACAGCTGTGGCTGGAGTTTCGTAAGCGGCAAGTCCTGCTACTACTAAAGGGCAGCGCTGTCCTTGGGGAGTTAGACCAAGGAAGATTCATCCCCTAAGAAAGTAAAAATTCCACATTACCCATAACTGAAATCTTAGGACAAACTGACGTGACCCAGTGAGGTGGCATACCTTCATCTCTTTAGTGGGCCCAGATGGACTTCCTCATCAATTAAAATGATGTGGGGCCCGTTAGAATTAAACTATGACACTTGGTGGCATACCTTCATCTGTTTAGTGGGCCCAGAAGGATTTCCTCATCAATTAAAAGAACGTGGGCCCTGTGACAATTAATCTATGACACTTTCTGGGCAGCTTATCTTCTACCGCCTTCTGCAGAAAACCATCCCTATACAGAACTCAACAAATCTCCAATTCCTCTGTTCATTACCTCATCCGCCAGGACTCACCCTTGCTAGGGTCACTTTGGGTCCTCAGGCCATGTTGCTAACTGTGTTCTGTTCCCTAAAAAAAAAGTCAAAGAGACTGAGTTGAATGCACTCCATGCACTGATGATGGCAGACGGCCAGAGGCAGTTACAGGAGAAAGAAAAAGACAGTGAGGCCACAAAGCTCAGCTCTGCCCTCCTGCTAAGGTGTCTCCTCTGCTGGCCTTGGGTCTCAGCTGCACGGCATCCTCACCCTCATTCCCATTAAAGCTAGAAAACCGGCTCCCCTATCCCAAAAACCAGAGGGAGCCCTCAACAGGGCAAGCTGACCCATCTATCCATGGAGTGGACCACAGCACCACCACACAGCAGCCTGCAGAGCCAGAACTGACCAAGAGAAGGGGGCTGAAGGTGGGCAGCCTGGTCTCAGGGCAGCCTGTTGGCTTTTTGGCATTTTTTTTTTTTTTTTTTCTTTTTTTGAGACAGAGTTTTGCTCTTGTTGCCCAGGCTGAAGTGCAATGGCGCAATTTCAGTTCACTGTAACCTTCACTTCCCAGGTTCAAGCAATTCTCCTGCCTCAGCCTCCCAAGTACCTGGGATTACATGTGCCCACCACCATGCCCAGCTAATTTTTTGTATTTTTAGTAGAGACAGGGTTTACCATGTTGGCCAGGCTGGTCTTGAACTCCTGACCTCAGGTGATCTGCCTGCCTTGGCCTCCCAAAGAGCTGGGATTACAGGCATGCGCTACCGCCCCTGGCCTGGGTTTTTTTTGAGACAGAGTCTTGCTCTGTCACCCCGGCTGGAATGCAGTTGGAGCTATCTCAGCTCACTGCAACCTCTGCACCCCAAGTTCAAGCAGTTCTTCTGTCTCAGCCTCCCAAGTAGCTAGGATTACAGGCACCTGCCACCATGCCCAGCTAATTTTTGTATTTTTAGTAGAAATAGAATTTCACCATGTTGGCCAGGCTGGTCTCGAACTCCTGACCTCAGGTTATCGGCCCACCTTGGCCTCCCAAAGTGCTGGGATTACAGACATGAGCCACCGCGCCCGACCTCAGGGCCGGTTTTATATGGAGGATGTTCCAAATGCAGCTAGCACCAATGGAGGTTTATAACAATGACTGCCTACCTGTGGAAAAGTGTGGGGTTCAGGGGGGCAGGACTCTATGTCAGTCAAGAATTAAGTAGGTTAAGGAAACAGATACCCCTCCCTCCCCATAGGAACAGAGCCCTCCCCATAGAAACAGAATTCCCATAGAACAGAAAAATAAAGACAAATAAAGGTGGAGTTGGGGGTGACCTGGAAAGGATACTGAAAGAAAAAAAAAGATTAACTGGATAGAAGGCAGACCTTATAAGGCAAGGCTGAAGGAACTGAACTCATTTGACATGAGATGAAAAACTCATGATGCCTTCCCTACCTTCAAGACTCAACGCTATTCCAATGCCTACAAGCGTTCTCTGTATGTGGAGCATGTAACGTCTGGTGACGGACTGACGAGCAAAAGGAGGCTTCTCTCTCAGCCTCATGGGAACACAGGAAGAGAAGGCGTGCACAGAACGCGGCAGCACGGTCCCAGGCCAGGCACCCTCCATCCAAGCTGAGCGCGGCTGTGGCTCCCCACCACAGCATGGCGCTCCCATGTCCACAGTGGCTTCCGCATCTCTTCATGGGTGCTGCTCTCACTACACTGCTGCTACGTGCTCCGCACTAGGCAGTGAACTCATTGGGGATCATTCATGTCGTCTTCCCCTGTGTGTATAGGCCTGTGTGTACGTGCATGTGCCCTGGAGCCTGGTCCTAAGACATCATGGATGCAGAAGAAATGAAATCAGCAAAAGTTTACTGTTCATTATGTGTCAGGCACTGAGGACAGAAGAGTGAACAAAACTCCTGTCCTCATGGAGCTTCATTCAGTGAGGGGACAGGTACCACACATGCCAACCTAGCATATGGGAAGGAAACACACACCCTCAACACCTGCCCCAGGAGTGTGTGTGGGAAGGAGGCTCCAGGAGCTCTGTGGAGCTGTTCTAGACCTGTTCAAGATTGGCAAGGGGCTCTGGGAGCAGATCTTGTGAGTGTGAGAACCTGTGCCCGTCCACTTAGGGAAGGACCATTGGGGGGAGGGGTGTGAGAGGGTGGGGAAAGGAGGCAGATTTGGAGACTGAGGCCCCCCACCCCCGGGTCAGCTCTGACCCAGAGGGGCCTGCAAAGCGGGGAAAGAGGACAGGAAGTGCTAGGCTGTGCCAGGGAGGGTGGTCTGGGAGACTTCGAGGCGAGCAGGTGCAGAGCAAGGACTGAAGGGGCTGGCACGGGGTCACTGGGAGAGTGTTACCAGGGCCCCTGGTTGCCAGCTGCCAGCACATCCAAGGAGGCCAGGGTGAGCACAGGGAAGCCAATCTGGAAGTGCCTGCAAAACTCCAGAGGACGGCTGGCAGTGGCCTGGCCTAGGAGTCAGTGTAGGTTGTGATGAGAAGCCAAACATGAAGGTAGAGCTGATAGGACCTGCTAATGGATAAACATGAGGTGTGAAAACCAGAAGGAAATGCAAAGATTTCTGGTCTGAGTACTGAAGAGATACATGAAAAACAAGCAAACAAAAGCACAAACACATAAATCTCCTTCCCGCTGGGTCCTAACAGAGGCAGCAGAAAGGATTAACTAACCCACGGCCATTCTCGCTGGTGGAGTGACAGCCCCAGGCAACGGTCACCTGGCGGAGGCCCCCTTTGTCCCTCAGATCTGGGCTGGGGTGCCGGCATCAGTCTCCAAGCTGCCTCCTTCCCCCACCCTCTCACCCCCATGGTCCATCCCTAAGTGGACGGGTACGTGGTCTCACACCCACGAGGTCCACTCCCAGAGCCCTGCCAATCCTGAACAGCTCCACAGAGCTCCTGGAGTCTCCTTCCCACACCACCCCTGGGTGCCACTTCCAGAGGCAACTGTATCTCTAACATGGCAGGAGAAGGCCCAGACTTGGGGTACAGGTAGGAGAACAGAGCCTGCACCCCTAACCCACTCTGCGGCTGGGCCTGCCCTTGGCCACACTAGAGGGAGCACCCCTTCTGAGGCAGGCCCACCCACCCCAAGCCTGCTGCCGCTGCCCGCACCACAGCCTGCCTGCCTCCGCTGCTCCTCTTCACATCACCTCACGTTCCCACGGGCAAGCGGGGCCGTGCAATACCACAAGATTAGTCTTTGAAAATACCTGTTTGGGGTTTCCTTTTCTAGGCGAATCCATACAACCTATTTCCTAAACATTCAAACTAAGACTATAGAACCTACAGAAAAATGGATTCAAAATGAGGCAAAGATAGGAAAGTGCTTCTTACGGATCATTTCAAGGCCAGCTGACTGGAGAGAGGGGCAGGCCTGTCCATCAAGCGCTTGCTGACCGCACACATCACACCACCTGTGGCAACTGCTGAGTGAGGAACGCGAGACATCACTGCAACCCTCCAGAAGTAAAGATCCTGGAGCTCAAGGGGAACACGCACGTAAGTGCAAAAGCGGACAAGCAAACATCTCCTAAACTGCACGGCCAGGCTGCCGGGGTACGGATGGTTGGGATCTGGGAAAGAAGAGAGAGGCCGCTCTGGGAGAAGCAGTGCCGCACCACTGGAGGCCAGACACAGCAGGCACTCGCCGGCTGGGCACAGGCCGAGAAGCAGCGCTGCACAGGCAGGCAGCTGGCCCGGGGCTCTGGGAGCCAGGCAGGAGAGCTGGTGTGAGACCTGGGAGGAGGACGGGAGCCGTCAAAGCAGCACCGCCTGATCACAGCCAGGGGGGCGGCATCAAGGAAGACGGAACTGCCACCAGGCCACGTCGAGGGGGCTGCTCGAGCACAAGGAGAGGGACTGGTTAGAAATGAGGCAATGGGAATCAGAATTTAAAAAGGGAAATACTCGACAAATTCAGGGCCCCAGCTATGGCAGGTTTAGTTTCAGGTGCTGGGGATAAGCAATTTCCAAAGACCCTATGAAGAGAAATGAGGCAGATGAGATACACAGGGCATAAAAACCAGCTGTTAGTGTTACTCACTTCTTACCGGTATCCTGTGAAGGGGCAGGAAGGGGACAAACACTTTTTTTTTGTAGGTGCCCAGGTTGGTTTTGAACTCCTCGCCTCAAGGGATCCTCCTGCCTTAGCCTCAGGAGCACACCACCATGCCCAGCTACTTTTTAAAAATTGTAGAGACAGGGTCTCATTATGTTGCGCAGGCAGTCACAAAGTCCTCGTTTCAAGTGATCTTCCTACTTCAGACCCCCAAAGCGCTGAGATTAGAGGTGTGAGCCACTGCACCTAGCCAATGAGAAACACTTCTTTTCCGCTACAACTTTCCTAGACACAGACTTTTTATTTATTTATTTTTTGGGGGGACAAGGTCTCACTCCGTCACTCAGGCTGGACTGTAGTGGGGCAATCTTGGCTCACTGCAACTGCCACCACCCAGGCTCAAGTGGTCCTCCCACCTCACCCTCCCAAGTAGCTGGGACTATAGGCATGTGTTACCATGCCTGACTAATTTTTCTGTTTTCATAGAGACAGGGTTTCAACTTGTTGCCCAGGCTGGACAGAGAATGTTTAAAGGATGACTGTTAGGAACACCCATGGCGTGAGATGAGATGACAGCCATCTCTATTCTTCAGTGACAATGACTTTGCTTCCCTTGCCTTCACACAAACGCAGGGGAAGGGACTGTCCATCTCTACCTCCCAAGCACTGAGGCAGGACAGCTGTGAACACGCGATGGGCCTCCGTTGCCGGTTCCTTGCTCTGCCACGACCAAGTGCCATACTGCCTCCATGTGAATGCAAGGAGAGGAGGACAGGGAGCATCTCTGACACCCCTTGGCACTGGGGTGAGACCCTTCCGCTGAGCCCACACCCCATCAAAGTGCTCCATAAGCCATGGGAGTCACCACAAACTCGGCAAGTGGATAATAAACTCAGGCTCCACTGAAGACACAGCCGCCCGTGCTGATGCAGCCAGGAGGGTTGCTTCTGCATCTCCTCCTACTCCACGCCCACATGAACACCACAGGCTGAGCATCGCCTTGCAAGGTAAGACGCCCTGTGCAGAGAAGGCACCACTTTACCCATCAGGCTACCAGCTCAGGGTCAAACAGGCACAGTCTTGGGGACACATTTTAAGGTATCTCGTTACATTTATAACACGCAGTACAATCTGAGATCGTCAAAGATTCTGTAACATAATGGCAATAACAACCACTATTGGTTATCAACCATTAAGGTACTAACGGACAGACTTCCTTCTGGACCTTCCCCAAAGGCAGACAAAGATTGTTTTGCTTCCTAATCCCAATCTCTAGGACATTACAAACAAAGGATTCAAAATGGTGTTACTACTGGAGCTGGAATTCTGTGTTCTAATAAGAATGAAGAGGCCGGGCACAGTGGCTTATATCTCTAATTCCAGCACTTTGGGAGGCTGAGGCGGGCAGATCACCTAAGGTCGGGAGTTCAAGACCAGCCTGACCAACGTGGAGAAATCGCATCTCCAGCTGGGCACAGTGGCTTACATCTCTAATTCCAGCACTTTGGGAAGCTGAGGCGGGCAGATCACCTAAGGTCGGGAGTTCAAGACCAGCCTGACCAACGTGGAGAAATCGCATCTCCAGCTGGGCACAGTGGCTTACACCTGTAATCCCAGCACTTTGGGAAGCTGAGGTGGGCGGATCACCTGAGGTCGGGAGTTCAAGACTGGCCTGACCAATGTGGAGAAACTGCATCTCTACTAAAAATACAAAATTAGCTGGGTGTGGTGGCACATGCCTGTAATCCCAGCTACTTGGGAGGCTGAGGGAGGACAATCACTTGAACATGGGGGATGGAGGTTGCAGTGAGCTGAGATCACACCACTGCACTCTAGCCTGGGCAATAAGACCGAAACTCCATCTCAAAAAAAAAGAAAAGAGCCAGTCAAGACCCAAAAATCTGCCTCTCCTCAGCTCAAAAGGAGGAAGGCCAGCCTGCTGCTGCCCTCTGTCCCTGCGTTCCACAGCACCCGGCTCTTCCCTCACACCCCTCTCTTCACATTCTTATCTTGCATGCCCAGTCTCCCAGCCACGTACACAGCAGCTGCTGACCAAGGACACCGCTGCCAATGCCAGAGGCCTCAGCGAGGAGCCCTGACTCTTATGTGATGATCTGCCTTTGGGTCCTGTTCACTGTCTCCACACACAGCACACATCCACATGTATCACTGACCAACCCTAACCAGGTAAGGGCGGGGATGTCAAAGGGGTTTGTTCCACGGGACTCTGACCCTCCATGAGGTTAAAAATTTAAAACCAAATTCAGGCATTCCTGCCATCTGTAACCCAACTCCATACTGTAACCCTCCAGACAGCAAGTTTCTGTGGGTGGGGAAATCTGGTCCACAAACGAGCTGTGCCTTTAAAGATCTGCAGCAACTTAAAACCAGCTGGTTTCTGATATGAACCAGTCCTCAGAAAGTAACTCTCACTTCATCTACAAAAGACAAGGTCCAATGATTTTTGTTTTAAAAAACAAAACAAAGCAAAAACCCCGAGCTGCTCTATACAGATAAATGCTGGAACACTGGCTGGTTCAGGAACGCGGGGCTGGGGGCTTCCCGAAGTAGCAGCCGCACAGCACTGCAGAACATCAGGGCACTGCTGAAGTGAAGTGTGGTGGAGGTCTGGGACAAGGGGAAAGCAAAGACGCCAAGACAGAAACGCCATCGCTGAAAACCAACAGAGCAGGTGTGGGCTCTCCGTGGGCCTTGGTCCTGCTGGGTCTCAGGGCACACCCAGCAGAGCTGGCCCTGCCCTGCCCAGGTGTCCCCCACCCCCTGCGGTAGGAAGTCCCCTGACAGAGGGAGGAAACTGGGCCATAGGAAATCCATGCATACTCTGCTCTCCTTTCCCTCCCTCCCTCCTATTTAAAAAGAAGGGAGTTTGAGACCAGCCTGGGCAACACAGCGAGACCCTGTCTCTAAAAAAAAAAAAAAAAAAAAAAAAAAAGAAGGGAACTATTTCTGAGCCTGAGAATGGCTGTGCTTCCAAGAGTCCTTCTGTATCAAAAAGCAAAGGCTGACTTTTTACAGGATTGGAATAATACCTCGAACCCTCAAAAGACACTGGAACTGGTACAAGGGTGCCTATAATTTCAATGCTTGAGAGGCCCTGAAGGCATGTCACTTACACAGTGATTAGAGACCATTTCTCACCACACATCAGAGAGTCTCCATGCTTTGGTCCCCTACCTTAGAGAAAGCACTGACTCCATCCCAAGGACTGCCATGATGGTGCTGATGAAGATGAGGCTTCCCAAGAATGACTGCAGCTGTAAGATATTCATCACTTACTACTGAGATACTGACTCTCATTATGAGTCAAGTATTTAATAAAATGATCAGCCTGATGTGATAGACAAGAAAAGGGAGACAGAGAGGTTAAGTAACTTGCCCAAAGTCACACCGAAATAGCTGACACCTGATCCCAGGAAGTCTGGAACCATGAACACTAAACAGCCTCTATACTGGTATCTGCTATCATCTCAATCCAGAAACCACCCTGTAAGTAGCTATAATTATCTGCAAGCTACAGATAAGGGGGAAAAAAGAATTAAGAAATGTCAGATCACTTGTCCAACCGGTAAGCTACAAAGCCAGGAGTCAAAAATCCAGGTCTCCAGCCTCCACATTCTATGCCTTTTCACGCCACTGCGCTCCAGTGTGGTTTGACCAACCAACGCAGGACCTCTGAACAGACAGCTGTTCCCAGGACCAGAAGAGATAATACCAGGCCATGGGGCACACAGACAAGGAAGAGTCAAGAAACATGAACTAGAGAGCAGTCTGAGGCACCCCACGCCACGCAGGATTCATCTGCTGCCAGCTGGAGACTCACCCTGCACGTCCTGCGTGAAAACCATACACCCAATGCTTCGTGCCTCCCGTCAAACTGCCAGTCCCTGACTCCGGTCACCCAGCTCCATCCCACTTTCCCTGAGATCCCCAGCCTCCAAGGCCCCATGCCCATGGGTACATTCCGCTCCCTTGGGCCTGGGTGTGTTCCCCTCACCCAAGCACTCCTCGTCCCCTCTGCAGCCTCATTCCAGAACCTAGCAGAAGACCTGCCTTCCTCACGAAGCCTCCACTCTTCTCGTCCTTTCTGAGCCCTCCACCTCCTCACTCCTCTGCAGTTCCAAACAATTCAGTCCTTATTTGTAGCCACAGTATTGTTTGCGACGTTTCTCTTTCTCCAATGGAAAATTCCTCAGGGGAAGAACCATGCCCAATCCTCAGGAGACAAGGGTAGCAGAGGGCTTCAGAGCACAGGCTTGGGAGTCGGACTAAGATTAGTCCTGACTCTGCCACACACTTGGCGGTCCAATTCCTAGTTAACTCCCCTACCAGTGGTGATAAAGACAGTACCAGCTGTATAGGGTATTTCTAAGAAGTAAATGACAGAATGCATTTCTAAAGCACCTTCCATGAAACCTGGCAAAAATGCTCCATGAGTATTTATTTCAGTGATTATGTGTCTGCCCACAGCCTAGCCTAAGGATTGCTGACTGTGCAGCTGGAACTGAGGAAGTAGTTGCAACTAATTAATAGAAAATTATTGGAGGTTAGGGGTTATTTGTAAAAACTAGACAAAGGAAGAAACGCCAAGAGGAAATTCGAGAAAGGAAAATAGCAGAGGGAATGGGTAGTGGAACAGGAGAAACAGGAGCCAAGGACTAAGACAAAGCTGTAAGCACTTCCTGGGCACCAGTGTGTGCACACACTCCAAGGGACATCAAGGGTAGGTGAGACAGAGGTTCCATGGACAAGGGCCACCATCCAGCTAGGTGGCCAACCAACACACGCTGAAGGAATAGAACACCTGCAGCACGGGGCAGATGAACAGGATGGCCAGCGCCCCTGCTCTTTCCCGGCATGGCAACTCCTTTTCACAAGTGATTTTTTTATCTTTATGTGATAGAGGGTATTCCATACAACCTGTTGCTTGAAAATCGTACTTAACAATTAAAAAGCTATTAAGAATTCAACATTTTCCCATGCATTTGTATTCTGTTCATCACACACATGTACATCTATATATGCATCTATATACACTGCAAAAAAAAAGTAGAACACATATTCGAGACATTCACTCAAGCAACAACATTTGATGAATCTGCCCTATGGATTCAGTCTTGACCCACTGGGCAGTGTGCATGCAAACACACACACACACACACACACACACACACACACGCCTACAGCAACATGGGGATCCCACTGACAACAGCTCAGAAGAGAGGTGAAGGCTAGAGGACAGGCTTCTCAGATTCAGTTCAATACACATTTAACTATACGTATCATTAAAAAATGAGGACCAGATGCGGTGGCTCACACCTGTAATCCCAGCACTTTGGGAGGCCAAGGCGGGAGGATCATTTGAGGCCAGGAGTTTGAGACCAGCCCGGGCAACATAGCGAAACCCCTTCTCTATTGTAAGAATGAATAAAAATTGGCCGGGCGCAGTGGCTCACACCTGTAATCCCAGTACTTTGGGAGCTGAGGCTGGCAGATCACGAGGTCAGGAGTTTGAGACCAGCCCAGCCAACATGGTGAAACCCTGTCTCTACTAAAAACACAAAAATTAGCCAGGCATGGTGGCATGTGCCTGTAATCCCAGCTACTCAGGAGGCTGAGGCAGGAGAATCGCTTGAGCCCAGAAGGCGGAGGTTGCAGTGAGCCGAGATAGCGCCACTGCACTCCAATCTGGGCAACAATGTGAGACTCCATCTCAAAAAAAAAAAAAGTAGGTAAATAGATCCAAGAAAGTTTCACAGAAGAAACAGTGGATCTGAGAAGATCCTGAAGGATGAGACCAAGTTCAGCTGAGTGAAGAGGAGAGAAAGGAGACTGAGAGAATGAACATGGGCAAAGGGGGAGTCAGCCCAGCGCTGAGCCCTGTCTCTGTGGTGGCGCTGGGGGAAGGAGAAAAGGCTAGCAACCTTGCCAGAGCCAGGCCTGCCCTACTGAAGGACGCTCACAGCTGAGCAGGTGTTCACAGGTGAGGAGCACAGGAGCCGGGAGCTGCTCCGGGAAGTCGCAGACTCAAACTTGGGACCACACCGGACCCTGGCCTGGGCAATCTTCCTCAGGCCACATTTCCCCACCGCAAACCAAAGATACACTAGTATGTGCCTCTCATGGATGTAATGACTTTGAGGTGGGGCTCAGATAAGCAACCAACCTGAAATGCCTGGAGGGTGTCCAACTGAGAGCTGACACTCAAGGGGTGCTATGATAATCACCGCAGCCACGAACGCCTCACCGGGCAGCTGAAAGCAGCTTCCACACTTCAGCTCACCTTCCTCAAACAGATGTGACCACCAAACGAACAGCTCTACATACGACATATGAAAAGCACACTAAAGGAGGCTTAGGGGAGCCTGGTACTTTAGAGTAGCATGGGCTGACAAACTTTTAAAATGCCTAGTGACCAAAAACTATGAATTCAGCATTTTAGAAAAGTTTATATTTTATTAATTACAAACAAATGGTCTCATGGGTAAATTAACTGATGCAGAAAACGGTCAGTTTTTAAAGACTTTATAAACAAAATTAGCCCCCCGACACACAGTCAAAACTATGTAAAATTCAATGACTTATTAAGAACCACCTTTAATTTTCTCCAGAAGACTTTTTCCCCCTTTTTGACATGGAGTCTCACTCTGTCGCCCAGGCTGGAGTGCAGTGGCATGATCTAGGCTCACTGCAACACCCACCTCCCGAGTTCAAGCGATTCTCCTGCCTCAGCCTCCCAAGCAGCTGGGACCACAGACCCGCAACACCACGCCTGGCTAATTTTTGTAGTTTTAGTAGAGATGGGGTTTCACCATGTTGGCCAGGCTGGTCTCAAACTCCTGACCTCAAGTGATCCACCTCCCTCAGCCTCCCAAAGTGCTGGGATTACGGGCATGAGCACCCAGCCCCCCTTTTTTTTCTGAGATGGGGTCTCACTCTGTTGCCCAAGCTGGAGTACAGTGACACAATCTTGGCTTACTGCAATGTCCACCCCTGGGGCTCAAGTGGTCTTCCCACCTCACCCTCCTGGAACTTAAAGGCACATGCCACTATGCCCAGCTAACTTTTTTGTATTTTTTTGGTAGAGACGGGGTTTTGCCATGTTGCCCAGGCTGGTCTCGAACTTCTGACCTCAAGCAATCTGCCCACTTCGATCTCCCAAAGTGCTGGGATCACAGGTGTGTGCCTGCCACCAGGCCCGGCCTCCAGAATTCTGTTTAACAGCACATGGGACACAGTTTAGAAAGCACAGCCTGCAAGTGGGGTGGGATGCTGAAATCCAGGACAAGATAAATAGGATAGGAAAGTCGTAACACACAAAGAAATGTTCCGCATTTTAAAAATCCTACTCAATTACATGGCTTGGAAAGACGGTTGGACTTCGCACCTCTCCCACCAACCCCAATTCAAGGACCTATGGAAAGTGCCTACTGTGTGCCAGGAATATTACAGGCATTAAGGGAGGGAACACAGATGCAAAGAGGTGAGGGCTCACTAAATTCTGCTTCTGATTTTGGATTTTAAAACCTGTATACATGATGTTAGTGCTGAAACCTGATGCTTCTTAGGAAGTGAGAATTACAAAGCACAGAAGACCATCTGCCACACAGTGAGTCGGTCACAGATGTGACTGCAGAGTTCTATATCTGACTCCCAAGGGGCCTCCGACCAGCAGGCCCTGGGGCAGAACAAGACCCTCTGAGTGTGGCCCTGCAGCTGGTCAGCCGCTCACTCAAGGACGGATGGAACGGCAGATTTAGAACCTGGCGTCCACTCTCAAATCCCATTCAACAATGTGGGCAGGGAACAGTGGAGGGGAAGCCATCTTGTCCTTGCTTCCCACAAGGCTGAGAAAGGTGGGTATCGAAGGCAGGGCCGAGGGAAGAGGCCACAGACCCTGAGCCGACGTGCCCACCAGGCTTCATTTCAGGGAGACTTTGCTGGGGACAGGGGTGTAGAGCCTGCTCACCTGCAATCTGCGCCCCTGTGCCAGGAGAGGCTGGAGCAACGGCCCAGTCCCTCTGCACACTGTGAATCCTGGCAGCCAGGGCAGAGATGTGGCCCAAAGGGAAGTGTGATTACCGACTACACTAAGACTTCACAGCACCCTGCTCCTCTGACGAGCGCCCAGTGCTTTTGCGGATGTGACCTCACGAGGCCCTCACACTCTTTCTGCAGGCATTTTCTCAGGCAAGTCAGACAGCATCGCAGCGCACATGGAGAGCTGAGAGCCCCAGTCCTCTCTAAAACAAGAGGAAGCACACACCCATCCCAGAGAATCGGCAAAGAGGCCGTCCTAGATGCTGCGTTTCTCCCAGCTGTTCTGGCCAGCAGCATCGGCTCCTTCTCAAAAACGATTGAGAGCTTCGGAAAAAGTGAGTACCCTCAAAGTCCCAGAACAAGTGTCTAGAATTCCACAGAGCAGAAAAACAGTCCTGCCTCACCCTCCTCACAGATCAAGAACCCATGTTGCCATTTTTAAGACAAACCATAAAGGAATAAAGAAGGCAGGGAAGGACGAAAGGAGGAAAGAAAAAAGCCTGCGTCTCGCCCAGGTCAAAGGCGTTCTCACTTTAATCTCAAGACGGACACCGCCGTTTCATAATGCCTGTCGGCTCCAGACCAACCCAAGCAGCATGATATGCAGGACAAACTGCTCATCATTTTACACTTCCCTCTCGTCCCTTAGAGAAAGGTACATGTATTTCTACAAGAGTCCTCATTTGGCTGGGCACAGTGGCTCATGCCTGCAATGCCAGCACTTTGGGAGGCCGAGGCAGGCAGATCACGAGATCAGGAGTTCGAGACCAGCCTGGCCAACATAGTGAAATCCCGTCTCTACTAAAAACACAAAAAATTAGCCGGGCGTGGTGGCAGCTGCCTGTAATCCCAGCTACTCAGGAGGCTGAAGCAGGAGAATCGCTTGAACCCAGGACCTGGAGGTTGCAGTGAGCTGAGACTGCACCATTGCACTTTAGCCCAGGCAACAGTGCGAGACTTGGCCTCAAAAAAAAAAAAAAAAAAAAATGGGGGTGGGGGGTCCTCACTCACCTAGCACTGACTGAGTCGACCAGGCACCAGGCCCTGTGTTGCTGCAAAGCACAGAATGTGAACAGAGCTCCTATGCCTCCTGGGCCCCAGAGATGGAAGCACAGTGGTGGACATGGCCATTTGTGTAAAAACATCAATACATAAATAGATATGTCTATACTTACGCACTGTAAGAGAAAGAACAGCAGAACATAAGAGAGAACAACGGAAGGGGCCCCCTGGTCCTGGCCCTTCAGGTGGTAGTAAGTGGTATCGGGCCGACCCAGGAGGGAGGATGCCCAGGGAAAGGGGGAGCTTGCTCCGGGAGCAGCAGCAGCACAGGTGCACAGGCAGGCGACAACAAACGTGGTCTTCCAGGACCACTGGCCGGGGCTCAGGGCTCAGTGGGAGAGGAAGAGGAGGATGGCAAGCCCACTTCACACAGGCCAGGCAAGGCCTCTTAAGGAATCTGGATGCAATGACCTTGCTTCTTCCTGCGTCTTTCATTGTTCCCAAGCCCAATGCACTCCTCAAGGCAAACGCTAAGAAAACATGCTCAATTCAGTAAATCAGACACAAACCAGTGGCTATTTAATAAGCAAGGTACTGAGTTAATATCTTGGCCCTCAAATTTTATAATTCAGTTTGTAGAAAAAAAGGAGACAGACCATCCCACTCCATCATCAACAAAAAAGCCAAACAAGCTGAGACAAGAAAATATACATCCTGAGGCAGTGTCTGATTAAACACCAAATGAAATGTTCCAGTCACACAGTCCACTGGCAGGGGAAATAATTCCCAGGTAAGGTGGTGACAGTGGTTTTCCTGGAGAGGGTGGGACTCCAGATGGAAACTGAAGTCTGGGGAGAACTAGGCTAAGCCACCTGGGAGGGTGCTCCGGGCACACAGAACAGGTGAACAGACATGTGGGAGCAGGAACAGCAAGGCACGTTGAGGAGGGATAAGCCCATGGAAAGGCTGAGCGCCCCCACCAACGACAGCACACAACAGCCCATCCCCGGCAGCTCACCGCCATCCTCAGGGCCTTGGAGGCAGAAGGAAGATTCCCACAGGCCAGGGCTCCGGGCTGGCCTCCTGGCAGGCACACTTGGGGGCAGCAGCAGAAGGAAGGCAGGTAAGACTGTCTGCCCCAGGAAGGAAAGAAAGGGCAGAGCTATGGATCTTATTCACTGGTATAAAAAATTAAATGCCAAGGAGGGAGAGGAAGGCGGGGCGGGGGGATCCAAGTTGTAGTATTGTGCAACTGAAATTCCAAGCGTAAGCCAGGAAATTCAAAGGTCACAGTTCCCACAGCAATTGTAACCTGACCCGTCCACATAAGTAGCCTTTGGCACTGCCAGACCCCAAGAACCCCACAGCCCCTACACTGCCCGAACAGACCTGCCCTCAGGCCCCTGATCACCAGGCACGCCGCACCTCGCCCAGCCCGGCCCACATGGGCTGCCCACATCTGGCTGCACAGGGCCCTCAGCCATGCCTCACACTGCTCAGTTCTTTAGGGAGTGCCCCGTGACTCCAAGCCTACTTGCTGTGGGTCTTTACTTCTGACTCTTCTGTGGGGTGGGTGTGCCTCCTTCACCACCTGGATGGGAGGCAAAGGGAGAAGAGAGGTGTGTGCCTGCAGGCAGAGGGGCTGCTGCCACCCTCTTCACTCAACACTTGCCAAGCCTCACCGTGGGGGGAATCAAGAGTGGGGGGAGGCCTGGGGAGGGAATGTTGTACTTCAAAGGACATCAGAAAAGTGAACACGGTTCACCAAATGGGAGAAGCTTTCTACCAGTCTCATATCTGATAAGAGACTTATTTCTACAGGGTACATAACTGAGGATCTGATCCTTCCCAAGAGGGCCTGGGACATAGGCTTGATCATCACGAGGCCCAGGATGGAGCCGCACACAGGTCATGACAGTGGAGGCAGCACAGGGTATGAAGCTGATGGCCACGACCCACTCTTTCCAGCCCCACTGTGCAACTGAGGCGGCACTTCAGAGTCTGGGTGTCTCTGTGTGCGGAAGGGAGACCAACCAGAGCCAGGCTGAGACGCAGGCGATCAGGGGTCCTTTCTAAAAGACAAGCCAGCCAAGTGTGGTGGCTCACACCTGAAATCCCTGCACTTCGGAAGGTCAAGGCAGGAAGATGAGGTGAGCCCAGGAGTTTGACACCAGCCCAGGCAATACAGCGAGACCTCGTCTCTACAAAAACTACAAAAAATTAGCCAGGCATGGTGGCATACACTTGAGGTCCCAGCTACTTGGGGGGCGAAGGTGGGAGGATCATTTGTACCTGGAAGGCTGAGGCTGCAGTGAGCTGGGATCATACCATTGCACTCCAGCAACAGAGTGAGATGTTGTCTCAGAAAAAATTAAACTAAAAAATGTTTACAATAAACAAACACAAGACAAGTCCCCTGAGCACCTCCTCCTAATCATCACAACAGAAAAGACTGAAGACTCACCGAAAAAGTTTATGTCATGGATATCATACTTGCCTCTGGGCCATGGTTTATATGAGCTGCCAAAATTACAGGTTCAGGGCAAAGAATGAGTTTCCTGTTACTCTGGCTCCCAAGGTGAACACAGGTAAGGAAAATAACGAGGTAGTCAAGGGGAAAGCCCAGCTCCTGAGGGCCTTGTGGGGAAGACCAGCTCCACCACCGCCTGGCTGTCTGCCCTGGGCCTGGCCCTCAACAGTGCTGATGCAACAGGTTCAGGAGAAGTAAATGAGGGCATGTAGGGCATAGCCTATGCTGCATGGCCTGGCATACAGAAGCTGCTTAATAAATGGGAATTTATTGCTATTTCCACATTTCATGTTTTACCCAAACCTGATACATTTATGAGAGCTGTGTGAGGCTGGCGTGGTGGCTCACTATAATCCCAGCACTTTGGGAAGCTGAGGCAGAAGAATTGCTTGGACCTGGGAGGCAGGGATTGCAGTTCAAGACCAGCCTGGCCAACATGGCAAAACCTTGTCTCTACTAAAAATACAAAAATTAAGTGGGCGTAGTGGTGTGTGTCTGTAATCCCAGCTACTGGGGAGGCTGAGGCAGGAGAATTACTTGAACTTGGGAGGCAGAGACTGCAGTGAGCCGAGATTGTACCACTGCACTCCAGCCTGGGTAATAGAGCAAGACTTCGTCTGTGTGCCACTGAATGCCCTGGTTATGTCACACACAGTAGTAGCATGTAATAGGTGCTTGCTATGTGATAAGCACTAGCATGCACACTGTTCTCGTGAACTTTACACACCACAGTTCTTCAGTCCTCACAATAACCTCATGAGGTAGACTTTGCAGATGAAGAAACAGAAATGGAGTCATTTATCAAGGTTGCCCAGTTTCCATGTGGCAGAAGACAGAGCTGGGTCCCGGCAGCCAGACTCCGGAGCCCCGACACAGACCACATCACACCCGTCCTCAAAGCATGGAAACGTTCCCAGCAATAAAGCAGGAAAAGGCCAGCGTGGCACAGATTCCAAAAACAGCTCAAGACTGACTTCTCTGAAAGAACTATCAGTCTCAGGTCAGCCTTGTGATCACAAACCCACGCAAAAATTCTTCAAAGTTCTGCAGAAGAGCAAGTCCAGAGCAATGCAAAAAGCCGCAGTCACCGCAATCAACCATGTGACTGGAGGCGGCTCCACTCAGAATGGGAACGGGACCATGCTTCAGTTCAAAAGTACACTTGCTAGAAAGTCACCCAAGGATTTGGGTGGCTCACAGCTGACTGAATGAACAAGCCTGCAATTTTTTAAAAAATGTCTTATACCCTATTTGACTGACTTCCTAACAAATTCTTATAACTCTCTCGGCATTTCTGAGAACTTCTCATACTCTGCACCCTTCCTTACCCAGCTTTCCTTTGCTGTCCATATTTTTCACTCCCATGCCCTACACCCTGCCCCCCAGGTACATGACTTATACTCACTTGTTCAGATTGTGCACCAAGAAAAAAATTCAACACATTCATTTTCCCCAATTTAGTAATGGGAATACCTGATAAAGAGAGCTAAAAGGATACAGAACAAATAAGGCATGAAGCAGCACATCTGCAAGTCAGCACAAGTGTCTCTCCCCAAAACAGAGCCTAGCACTGTCCCAAGAGTGAGCTACGCAGACTTTGCTGAACACCCTCCTCACATATGTCCTCATGTTTGTGACAGAATTCACTATTGAAAAGTGCTGCACTTTGGGAGGCCGAGGTGGGCAGATCATGAGGTCAGGAGTTCGAGACCAGCCTGACTAACATGGTAAAACCCCGTCTCTACTAAAAATACAAAAATTAGCTGGGCGTGGTGGTGCACGCCTGTAACCCCGACTACTCAGGAGGCTAAAGCAGGAGAATCGCTTGAACCCAGAAGGCGGAGGTTGTAGTGAGCCAAGATCGCACCATTGCACTCCAGCCTGGGTGACAGTGTGAGATTCTACCCCCCCCCCAAAAAAAAGAGTGCTACATGGCTCAAAGCCAGAGCAAATAAGACAGCCAACGGAACATTAGTATGTAAGTTAAATGTTTTATTTCTTTCTGATCTTATCTGAACAGTATAGGCAGAGTGTGGACTGCTAAAACATGTTGTGGAGATCAATGCAGAAGACGGTTTAAGTTTTTAATTCTGGTAACTTGTCCACATAACCGAAATTCACTTCTTGTTAAATTCCATGTCTTATACTAGAGTAAATAAAGCTGAAAATCTCATTAGATAACACAGGGGAGTTAAGATTACAGTGGGAAACAGCACTGCCCCCTTTTCTTGGCTTTTGCTTAAATATAACCTTAACTTATATCCAACCTCCAGCTATTCCCAGAAGCCTGTAACCAATCACTGTGTTCAGCGGTCATCAGTTTATGGCTGGTTTTTTATTTTAAATCAGTGGTGAATAAAATATTTTAAAGAGCTTTTGTGACTTAGTCTCTGCTTTCAAAGGATTTTAAGTTTTCAAAAGTGAAAACCTCACCAAACATAAGTTCTGAGTATTAAAGGTTATGAGACTGTTACAGACTACTTAGCTCTAGAGACTTGTTAGATATAACAGAAACATCTCACAGCACAGAAAACTGGTGTGTAAATCCAGGTGTACTCAAGAATTGAGGGTAGATTTCACATCACCAAAATTAAAAACGTGTATGTTTCAAAGTATAAAGGATACCATCCAGAAAGTGAAAAGACACCTACAGAATGGGGAAAAGTATCTGCAAATCAGGTATCTGATAAGGAACTTGAATCCAGAATACATAAAGAACTCTTATAGCTCAATAAAAAGACGACCTAACTTTTTAAACAGCCAAAGGATTTGGATGGATCCTTCTCTAAACAAGACCCATAAAAGCACAAGAAAAGATGCCAACACATGATCCTTTCATGAAAGGATGCTCAGCATCAGTAGCCATTAGGGAAATGCAAATCAAAACCGCAAGTGAGATACCGCTTCACACCCACCAGGACGGCTGTGATAAAGCAAACAGACAGTAACAAGTGCTGGGAGGGTGCGGAGAAACCGGAACCCTCCGAGGTTGCTGGTGGGATGTAAAACAGTGCTGCAGCTTTGGAAAACAGGTTGACAGCTCCTCAAAAAGTTACACAGAGTTACCACATGACCCAACAATTTCACTCTTAGGTATACATTCAAGGAAATAACGACCTACACAAAAATTTGCACGTGAATATTCATAGCAATACTACAAATAGTCAAAAAATAGAAATAACTTAAATGTCTATCAACTACCGAATGGATAAAAAAAAAATGTGGTACATCCATAAAATGGAGTATTATTCTACCATAAAAAGGAATGAAATTCTGACACATGCTACAACATGGATGAATCTTGAGAACACCAAGTTAAATGAAAGCAGCCAGTTACAGAAGGGCAAATACTGTACGATTACACTTACATGAAATGTTCGTAATAGCCAGTCAGACAGGAAGCAGATGAGTGGTTGGCCACGGCTCGGGAAAGGAGCTGCAAAAAAGTGGGAGTAACCGCTGTGGGCACAAGGTTTCTTTTGGGGATGATAAAAATGTTCTAAAATTGAATGATGGTGTTGATGGTTGCACAACTCTGAGTATACTAAAACCACTGAACTGTTCACTCTTCCCCCCCACCCCGAGTCTCCCGCTGTCACCCAGGATGGAGTGCCATGGCACAATCTTAGCCGTTATCTCTGTCTCCCGGGTTCAAGTGATTCTCCTGCCTTGGGTTCCCGAGTAAAGTAGCTGGGATTACAGGCACCCACCACCACGCCCAGCTAATTTTTGTATTTTTAGTAGAGAGAGGGTTTCACCATGTTGGCTAGGCTGGTCTCGAGCTACTGACCTCAGATGATCTGCCTGCCTCAACCTCCCAAAGTGCTAGGACTACACAGGTGTGAGCCAACATGCCCAGCCAGGTATACTTAAAAGGAATGAATGATATGTGACTTATACAATAAAGCTGTTTAAAAGAAAAAAAAAAAAAACTCGCCAGGCATGGTGGCTCATGCCTGTAAATCCCAGCACTTTGGGAGGCCAAGGCGGGAGGACTGCATGAGCTCAGGAGTTTGACACCAGCCTGGGAACCATGGCGAAGCCCCATCTCTACAAAGAATACAAAACACAGCTGGGTGTGGTGGTGCACCTGTGATCCCAATTATGTGGGAGGTTGAGGCAGGGGGATACCTAGAGTCTGGAAGGTTGAGGCTGTAGTGAGCCGTGATCACGCCGCTGCATTCCAGCCTGCGCATCGGAATGAGACCCTAAGAAAACCCTGAAGACAGTAACCATGTCTTATGGGTCACCATATTTTCAAAAGGGCCTGGCATATAGTAGGTATAAATGTATGCAAATTTATTTATTTTTTTTTATTTATGAATTATTTATAAATTTATTTATAAATTATTTATTTATTTATCACTCCTGTAATCCCAGCACTTTAGGAGGCCAAGGCGGGTGGATCACCTAAGGTCAGGAGTTCGAGACCAGCCTGGCCAACGTGGCGAAACCCCATCTCTATTAAAAACACAAAAATCAGCTAGGCGTGGTGGCGGGTGCCTGTAATCCCCGCTACTCAGAAGGGTGAGGAAGAGAATGGCTTGAACCCAGGAGGTGGTGGTTGCAGTGAGCCAAGATCACGAATGGCTTGAATCCCGGAGGTGGGGGTTGCAGTGAGCCAAGATGACGCCAGTGCACTACAGCCTAGGTGACAAGAGCGAAACTCCATCTCAAAAAAAAAAAAAAGTATGCAAATATTGGTAAAGAGAGTACAGATGTTGAGCCTTTTTTTTTTAAATTCAACTCTTAGCAAAGATCTCATTTATTAGATGTTGAGCCTTTTTACCAAAGATTTCATTAGAGGAATCCCCCCACTGCATCCAGCGCCTTCTACAACAGTCCCAGCCTAAAGAAAATGGCCGCCTCCAGCACCTTCTCCCAGCCCAGGACACCCCAGTCAGGCTGATCTCTCTCTAAAGTGTCCTCCTAACCAGAGTGCTATGAGGCTTTCTGGTGGATATAAAAAACAAAACAAAACAGGTTTTTGTTTTTGTTTTGATTTTACATTTTTGACACAGGGTCTCACTCTGTCACCCAGGACGGAGTACATCCAGTGAACCACACAATCGTGGTTCACTATGGCCTTGACCTCCTGAGCTCAAGCAGTCCTCCTGGCCTCGGCCTCCTGAGGAGATGGGACTACAGGCACATACACCACACCCAGCTAACATTTTAATTGTGTATAGAGATGGGGTCTCACTATTGTTGCCCAGACCGTTCTGGAACTTCTGGGCTTAGGCGATCCTCCCCACTTGGCTTCCCAAAGTGCTAGGATTACAGGGGTGAACCAGCACACCTGGCCCCAGCAAGTCTGTCTGAAAGTGCATACATAATACGAGCTCTTGAGGAGCAGGAGGAAGCATGGGATGTGGTCCTCTCTAGCAGTCTGGCTAGAGGCAGAATTAGCATTCATGAAACAGCAGCAGCTCAGGGCAGGGAATGGAGATAAACTGGAAATAAAGATGGTAAGGGCCTTTGGTGGAAGGATATTCTTCTGGGCTTCCAAAAGGGTATTATTGCAAACGACTTTCCTGCCTTCCCCATCGCGCAATCAGAATTAGCAGCCTCCTCCACGCATTCTGTTCAAATCTGCCTGCGATCACAGCAGACTGCACACACGTCCGGCTCCCTACTATGGAATACATTCCCAATAGACAAGGACAGCTTTTGGCTCCTGGAAAACCATCCTCAAAGTCTCGCATACAGGAAGTGAACAGTCTGTATTTGCTGAACTTAAGTATTTACTTCACAACAATTATTATTTTAACATCTCTATTCTGAAGCCTGTAAGTGTTTGTGGCAACAGAGGGGACAGGCTGCCTGAAGGCAGAATCCTCAGGCTGTTGACACGCCCTTCATGCGACCTACAAGGAGCAGCTTCGCACTCTGGCCACACCCACTTTCTCTGAAACACCGTTTCCCTCTTATCATTTTGCCATAGCCCAGCTGCCCGTCTGCTCCTCCGCCTCGGCCTAGCCCAGATGCGGCTGCGCTGGCCAGTCATCCTCAGTTCCTGCTCAACTCCACCCTCACCTCCAACTGAGTGGCAGGTTCTGCACTTCCACTGAGCCTGCCCTGGCCCCCATCAGTGCCCTGCACACTTGGAGGTGTCTGTGATCATCTATCGGTCCCCACCAGACACTGTGGACTGCGGGAGGGCAGTGTTTATTTCACTCACTACGGTGCTGTGCTGGCAAACGCTTAACAGACTGGTCTCCAAAAACGTGCATGTATTTACATGGACATACATTTATTTTCAATTTTACTGACGCAAAAGATATGCAGCACACAATGGTAATAAAATATACAATATAGTGACAAATATCATAATAAAATACACAATTACATGCTGTAATAGAGCATGTAGGAATAAAAGCTATAGTACTCTTCACTGTAAATTCCGCATAGCCAATGGATTCTCCCAGAATGCTTTCATAAACTTTTTTTTTTTTTGGCCCAACTCTTGCATCTGTGGCCATTTACTCTACTTTAAGGAATAAAACAAAAGTGAAAGAGAGATAAAGATCAATCATGACATGAGCAACTTCTCTGCTGAACTGGACACTAGTTTCAAATACCAGAATGTTTACTCAATTTTCTTGTCCTATTCACAATATAATGGCTACGGACACAAAACACTTTAAGTTTAAACTGCAATGTTAACATTTTCTTCATCATTTTCTTAGACAATGAACAAAACAATAAACCCAGCCCTAATGCGTCATGTTTGCGAGTTTCCATGGTGTAAGTACTCCCACCAAGGCTAATGTCCGGCCCCCAACGTGACGTATCTGAGTGCAGACACAGTCGGGAAGACATGCGCACAGCACATCACTACATGGTATTTCCACCACAGACACAGCAGATGTGATGGCACAGGTGACGCTAACGTCACGAGGAAGTGATGAGTTCTGGGTGTGTATTACCTTTGTCTTTATTATAATACATTTAATTATAATGGCTGCAGTTAACAACCGACTTCCAAAATTCCTTAAGAGACGGGTGCGGTGGCTCCTGCCTGCTGAGGAAGAGAGATGGCTTGAGCCCCGGAGTTGGAGACCAGCCTTGGTAACATAGTGAGACCCTGCCTCTATAAAAAATTAACAAAATTAGCCAGGAGTAGCGGTGCTTCCCTGCAGTCCCAGCTACTTAGGAGGCTGAGGTGAGAGAATCAATCACTCGAGCCTGGGAGGCCGAGGTTGCAGTGAACTCAAGACTGCGCCACTGCGCTCCAGACTGGGCAACAGAGCAAGGCTGTGTCTCAAAGAACTTTTTAGAAAGGTAGCAAAAGGGTATGAGCTGGCTCTGGCAGGCCATGGCTCACTACTGAACTCCCAGCGTTCAGCACACGAAAGGTGGTGATGGCACTTGTGGACACACAGCACAGCCCCCAGTGCCTTCACTCCTGAAGTCTGTGCTTCAAAGGGAATCAAGGCTTTCCCACAGCCGAGCACTAGAGGAACTGTACATATAACACGCCATCTTTTCAAAACTGGGGTAAATGCCATTTTAAAAATTTAGCATAAACTCAAATATAAAATGTTTTATTGGCTTGGCGCAGTGGCTCACGCCTGTAATCCCAGCACTTTGGGAAGCCAAGGCAGGTAGATCACAAGGTCAGGAGTTCAAGACCAGCCTGGCTAAGATGGTGAAACCCCGACTCTACTAAAAATACAAAAATTAGCTGGGCGTGGTGGCAGGCACCTGTAATCCCAGCTACTCAAAAGGCTGAGGAAGGAGAATCGCTTGAACCCAGTCAGCAGAGGTTACAGTGAGCTGAGATTCATGCCACTGCACTCCAGACTGGGTGACAGAGACAGACTCCATCTCAAAATAAAAAAAAAGTTTTCTTCAATACATTCTCCGTGAGGTATTTCTTCTACAAAAACACTTAGGCAGCTCTGCTGCCTTTCAGTAAGCATGAGTGGGGAAGTGCATATTAAATCCTTCAAAGGTGTGACTGGGTTTAGCACCCTGGGTGGCACTAGTCACAGGCTGTTCTTCAAAGCTCATGAGCTCAGCTCCTAGTCTGGAAAGGACAGAGTCCAAAAAGGACCTCAGGCTCAGAGGGCCTTGGGCTGAGGCCACAGCCAGGGAACGCCCCTGGGCCCTGTTGGTCTCTTCTAGCTCGGCAGGTCTCTCTCATTCTGTCTCTTCTTTTTCATTTAAAGAAGGGGTCTCACTTTGTTGCCCAGGTTGGTCTGGAACTCCCAAGCTCAAGTGATCTCCTGCCTCGGCCTCACAAAGTGCTGGGATTACAAGTGTGAGCCACCACGCATGGCCAACGCTGTCTCTTCTTACATTGCTGCACCACCTTCCCTTCAACCTCCTTGGCTCTTCACCCCTGCCCATTTCCCTGGGACCCTCCCTGCACCCTCCTAGGCCAGCTTTGGCCCTTGGTCTCCCCCATCTCCTTTCCCCTCTTTAACAACCAAGGGTCTTAATTCCACCTGCTATCACTAGTGACTCCTAAGTCTGCAGGGGACTACAGGCGTTCTCATCTCTACCTATTATCCTCATGACAGAACCTTGTGCGCCCAAGGACGGAGGCGAGCAGCGTCCTTCAGACTCAACTGTACCTCCATCAGTCATGCGGAGAGAGGCCACCATATCAGCCAGGACCAGGATTTCCTGGAACTCTGACTTCCGTACACCCAAGCACAAGGTTGAAACTAAACCCACCTCCTCAGAGTCTCCACGTGGCTCTCCTCCCCAGAGGGCAGCACTGCCTGCTCCACTCCAGGCCTCCTGGTCCACGCCTCTTCTCCGTCCCCAGTCACTACCCTGTCCTCACCACCCCCCTCCAGTGGACACCGCTCCACACTGTCCGCCACACCTTCGTCCTCCCTGGACACCTTCACACCCTGCCACTTCCTATGGAAAAACGCTATGTTAGGGTGCCCTATCAGACCCCAAGATAATATTCCTGTTGAGGAAACAGACACTGAAGGATTCAGGAGTCAAGGGGGACACTTCCACTAATTTACAAATTGTTCTGGCAAAAAAAATTTCAAAGAGAAGAAGCCGGGCGCGGTGGCTCACGCCTGTAATCCCAGCACTTTGGGAGGCCGAGGCGGGTGGATCACAAGGTCAAGAGATCGAGACCATCCTGGTAAACACGGTGAAACCCCGTCTCTACTAAAGCTACAAAAAATTAGCTGGGCATGGTGGCGCATGCCTGTAATCCCAGCTGCTCAGGAGGCTGAGGCAGGAGAATTGCCTGAACCCAGGAGGCGGAGGTTGCGGTGAGCCAAGATCGCACCATTGCACTCCAGCCTGGGTAACAAGAGCGAAACTCCGTCTCAAAAAAAAAAAAAAGAGAAGAAGAAAATATGAAAAAGCAAATGGGGCAAAACGTAAAAAACATTGGTGATGCTAGGTGAAGACAAACTCCTTATACTGTTTTCAAACTTTTCTGAAATTATACCAAAATAAAGGTACCCCCAAAAAATCCAAACCTCACCTTAGCATCAAAGTCCAACAATAAACAGCTCTTCTTTCAGGCAGAAGCCACTCCTGCCAGGCAGGGTCCATCCGTCTGACATCTTGTTTTTACCCCCTCTCAACACCTAGACTCAGGATTTCCCCAGTCCCTCCCTTTGAAGCTACTTCCTCCACTGCCCCGAGGGCCAGTTCCCGACTCACTCCTTCCAGGGGTGCCGAGGAAGGAAATGAACTAACATTCCCTGAGCACCTGCTGCCAGCCAGGCCAACACTGCACTCGCCCTAATCCTCACACGCCTCAGCGAGGAGGGCCTCCCGGAGACTCGGAGAGATGGAGACACCGGTCCAAGGTTACACAGCCGCAGATCCAGAGCTGGAACGGGGACCCAGCGGTCTGTGCCGTCCACAGCACCAACCCACACCTCACTGCTGCCTGACACCTTCCCAGACCATACACCCCCCCCCGACCCCGGCCCAGTCACTCAGTGCACACGGATGGGCTGCTTTGACCAGGTCCTGCTTTAAATGCTTAGGGATCCGTCAGAGAACAAAACAAACAGGGTTTCTGACTTCATTTTTGTGGACAGAGACGGACAATAAAGGCCATATTTATTAAACACTTAAACAATACAGCACTGACTCCATGGCAGGTGTTATGCTAAACGTTTTATAAACACAAATTAATTTGAGTGTCACAAAAATTCTGTTAGGTATTGTTCTTACAAATGAGGAAACCAAGGCCAAAGCAGTTAAATAATCCACCCAAAGCCACATGAGTAGCAAGTGGTGAAGCCACAACGCAACCCCAGGCAGCCTGACTCCAGAGCCCGGGCTCTGCCCCTCTCGGTAAGCGTGAGTGAGCAACACGGCACGCTAGAGAGGTAAGCGCCCTGGACAAACGGAGAGCAAGGCAGGGTAAAGGGAATCGGGCGCACTGCGGGCAAGGAGAAACACTGACATTTCAAACTGGGAGGCACGAGGATTCCCACAGGAGGTAATAGCTGAGCAAAGACATGCAGGGGTTGAGGGGTTACCCTGCAATACTGCAGGAAAGACTGTTTCAGGGAGGGGGGAGTCTGTCCTATGCCCCTGAGGCAGGGCGTGCCTGGAGCACAGGAGGAAGCTCGGGCGAGGGAGGAGACAGCCCCTGCCTTTGGTGCAACAGAATGCCCGTGCGTGCTGTGTGCCCGATTCCCCGCCTCCCTTGTGCCTGCATAGCTCCCTTAGTTTTCATCTTGACTTCCAAAGTGAACCGTGAACTCTGAGAACAGACCCCGTGATCCCTACTCCCTCTGCCAGTCCCTGGTACTTTCAATCCGATGCTTGCTGGATCTGTCTGCCTTGCCTTCAGATTCCACAAAACTACTAGGTCCAGGAGGACGAGCAGGTCCTGCCAGAGAAGCTTCTGACACCTGTGCCACTGGTCCTCCTATACTAGCCATGAGCAGCAGCAAGTAAATGGCACTTGTATTCTGCATTTTCAAAGCATGCCTATCCACTGCTATAGTCACATTTTATTCCCAGTAGGCCCCTTTAAACTGGTATGCGGCCAGTATCGCCCTACTTGACAAATGGCAAAACAATCAGGTAACTCACCTGAGCTCACTGTGCAGCAGCAGAATCAAGGCTTTCTCATCTAGACTGGCAGATCAGGGTCTGCAGAGGCCGCTGGCATCTTCACTCTCCTTTATGACCCACCCACCTTCTCTCAAGCCCAGCCCCCGGCCCTGCAGGATGAAGTCACTGAGGACTCAAAGCTCTTGAATTTCGGCACACAAATCTCTCTCTTTTTTTTTTTTTTTTTTTTTTTTTTGAGACAGAGTCTCACTCCATCACCAGGTGCCAGGCTGGAGTGCAGTGGCGCGACCTCGGCTCACTGCAACCTCTGCCTCCTGGGTTCAAGTGATTCTCCTGCCTCAGCCTTCCCAGTAGCTGGGACTACAGGCGCACGCAACCACGCCCAGCTAATTCTTGCATTTTTAGTAGAGACAGGGGTTCACCGTGTTGGTCAGGATGGTCTCGATCTCTTGACCTCATGATCCGCCTGCCTCAGCCTCCTAAAGTGCTGAGATTACAGGCGTGAGCCACCATGCCCGGCCCCACGAATCACTCTTCAGAGGTGAGTAATTGACCAGGCCAGGCACGGGGTCTCAGGAGGCCATGGTGGGCAGATTACCTGAGGACAGGAGTTCAAGACCAGCCTGGCCAACAAGGTGAAACCCCGTCTCTACTAAAAATACAAAAATTAGCCGGGCGTGGTGGCACACGCCTGTAGTCCCAGCTACTCGGGAGGCTCAGGCAGGAGAATCGCTTGAACCCGGGAAGCGGAGGTTGCAGTGAGCTGAGGTAGTGCCACTGCACTCCAGCCTGGGCAACAGAGTGTGAGACTCTGTTTCAAAAAAAAAACAAAAGAGGTAAGTCATGACCGAACAGTACAGGGTCCCGATCCCATCTAAGTAGGTTTAAGACAAAGACCAAGCATTTAGTTAAGTCACAGAGAATTTAGCTAAATGCAGTGAGTCACCCACTTCACACAGAGAAAAATGCATCCCTCTACTCCTGTCTCACCACGTACAGAATGCCCAGATTTCTTCCCATAGTTCCCCTTGAACTATGCAGGCTACTCAAAAGGAATTAAGGAATATGCATCAGACACGTCCCTATTTCTAGCCTCAGTCTTTTAAGTAGCAAAAAGTAAATCCCTTTTTGTCATACGTCAGAAATGATAGGATACCTTTTTCTTTCCATTTTTTTCCAGAGTAGATTATACCAATTTAATTCCATTTTATTTTCCAGAGTAAGCATACCAAAAAAACCATACTGGAAGAATCATTTTCAATTGGATGTGGTGGCTCACATCTGTAATTCCAACACTTTGGGAGGCTGAGGCAGGAGAATCATTGAGTCTAGGAGTTCGAGGCCAGCATGGGCAATACAGCAAGACCCCATCTCTACTAAAAATAAAAGAAAAATTGGCTGTGCATAGGGGTGCACGCCTGTAGTCCCAGCCAATCGGGAGACTGAGGAAGAAGGATTCCTTGAGCCCCAGAGTTCCAGGCTGCAGTGAGCTATGATCATGCCACTGCACTCTGGCCTGAGTGACAGAGCAAGGCCCTGTCTTGGAAAAAAAGAAAAAGAAGAATCATTTTCCATAGACTGACAGGCAATGGAGGAGAGGAAAACTGAAAGAGAAGGTTTTGAAACAGTAACTAAGTGGCTGCTCCATTCAGGAGATGGCCTTCCTCCTGGAGGCAGCAGAGACTGGCAGCACCTCTGTGAAGGAAAGCACGGTCCCTGCTCTCCGCAGTTCAGATGCTTCAAGACAAGTGATCCTTGAGCCCTATGCCTGCTCTCCCTTTAGGCAATTGCTGGGCATGCTGCCCCCTGGACAGCGCCAGCATGGGTGCTGGGGAACCGCTGGAGGAGTGTGTTTGCGGAGACAGGCAGGTACCTACCCACCTGTGATGGAACAGCTGCCATGTCACTATTTACCCATGGCAGGTACTCTGTGAGCAACAGCAGTCAGAGGGAAGCTGGCTTTCCTGATCACTGTCCAGTGGTGTGGACAAGACCATCCTCATTCTTGAAAAACTCACACTGAATTATTTAGGGTAAGGGGGCACGATGTCTTCAACTTTCAAACTGGCCTGGGGAAAAAAATGCATCTACACACGGGGAGAATTATAAAGCAAACGGGGTCAAATGATCAAATCTAATTAATAAATCCAGGTAACAGTCGGGGAGCACCCAGTACTCCTCCTGCAACTTATCTGTAAACTGCAAACTGTATCAAAACAGAGTTGCCCTAAAGGTGAATACCAGTGTCCCAACAAACAGGTGGGCATGCTGCCCCAGTCACAGCAGAGGGCACCTGCTGCCCAGCACACCTGAGGCCAAAGCAGGGGAGGGATCAGCACAGCGCCGTGCCCAGGGAGAGGATGGAAACAGCTAACAATGCTGATGGAAGTCTGTGAGCATCAGCCATCACCAGGTTTTTCTCCAGAACCAAGTCATACTCCTGGCGCTTGGAAAACAAGGCCAGCTCTACCAACAAGGTGCTGCAAAGGCACCCACCCAGCATTATCCGGGGCGCTGCCCTCTCCTTATCCCTTCTATCTAATCAGTGTCCTCTTCCCAAAATGTATCTGGCACTGCGTCCCTTCCTCTCCACATCCGCTGCCAACATCCTGTTTCAGTTCCTTGTCGTGTCACACCTGAGTCATCTGCACCCGTCAGGGGTGGGCACGACACCACTCATGCGCCAGATCCAGCCTGCAAGCAAAGAATGATGCTTACATTTCTAAAGGGTTGGGGAAAAAATTAAAAGGAGGCGATTTTGTGACATGTAAAAATGACAAAATTTAAATTTCAGAGGCCACAAATAAAAGCATTACTGGAACCCGGCCCCAGGTATCTGCTTCTGTGCTCTCTGCAGCTGCCTTCATACAACAGCAGAAGGGAGCAGCCTCAGAGTCCGACCAGCTCACGGAACCTAAAATATTTACCTTCTGGCCTTTTACAGAAAAAAGTTTGCTGACTCCTCCCCGGCTGATCTTGCCTGACTCAGTTCTCCTCCCTCTACAAGATTAACTGACCTAAAACTCGACTTCCATGCTGTTGCTGTGTGTTCAAACCCCCGACAGACTCCCTGATGCCCACAAAGCCCAAACTGTACCCTGACATCCATTTGACCATGAGAATAAACAAGAGAAGCCCTCAAGGCCGTGCCTTTGTTCATGCTGTTCCCTGCCTTTCAGGAAGCTCTTTCTGCCCTCCACAGCTAAGCCTGCCGCCACCTTACTGTCAGGGCAAGGCTCCGGGAACGCTCCCGGCTCCGTCTGCTCTGCTCCCACAGCACCCTATACTTACCCTCATCACAGCTCTTACCACACAGCACTGAAATCATCTATTTGTGCGTCTGTCTCGCCAGCTGCAGCAAGATCCCAGAGGGCAAGGAACACATCTTACTCACCTCCCATCACCCAGACGGAACCCAGTACAGCAGCTCATCAATGCAGAATGCAACCCCAGCTGGCCAGGCTGGCCTCCTCCCTGCCCCTGAACGCATCCTGCTCACCCCAGCACCCCTTCTCACTTAGACAATCCTCCCACGGCCGGGGCACACTTCAAATTGCATCTCCTACACAGGCCCATGGAAGTTAACATGGCGGCAAGTTAAACCCCCAGCTCCTCTCACCCATGTGTTGAGTGCCCTCGCACAAGATGCTTCTGTCTCTGGGTCCTCATCTGTAAAGCAGGAATGACTCAGTACCCCTTCAGCTGCAGGGCTGACAACGCATATAAAGCTTCTGAACCAGAGCTTGGCATATCATTGATTTTTAAGAAGTAACAGCATGCTTGTCCTTCTCAATCCCATCGTCTATGCCGTCTGGGTGTTTCAGCCCGTTTCTTCCCTGTAACTGCTGTATATATTACTCCCGGCTCTCCTGAAGCAGGCAGGCTTGTCACAAGCAGTGACAGGTCGTAGTACACTTCCACGAAGCTGCCCCTGCCCTGAAACCCAGGACAACGCAACACGTGGAAGAAGGGACCAACGGATACAACTTTAACAAACAAATCATTTCAGGAAGTTTAAAGAATACCTAATAAAAAAAAAAAAAAAAAAAAAAGCCCCGCGGGATCAGGAGTGAGACGGAGAGCAGGCTTTTGCCGATGCTTTCATATTGATGAGAAATGCAGTTAGAGGGCGGGAGCAAGTGGGACGAGGAGGGACCAGCAAGACAGGAAAGAACTCCCCCCTGAAGGCGGTACTGCTCATTTTCACCGGTACAAACACTGCAAAGAAACCTGCTGCTGACTCATTGGATGCTCCCCTGAAGACTGTCTCTGGACGAAAGGAAGCCCCAAGCCTCGGAATTCCATTCCAAGTTTCATGAGCACCAGTAGATAACAGCACCAGCTGAAGCTTGGGGTGCTCACTGCGTGCCTACCACGTGCTGGGAGGATTCTAAATGCTTACAACCACACAAGGTAAGTGGGACTGTTATGCCCTTCATTGCACAGATGAGGAAACTGAGTCCCAGGAGAGTAAGGAACGCACTTCGGGTCACACACTCTAGTAACTGGTATAGCACAGCAGAGTCTGGCTCCAGCATCCAAGCTCTTAACCACAACACATTTTGATTGTCCTACTCTGATTTAGCTCCACCATTTACCAGGTGAGAAATCTCAGGCAAGTCATCTAACCTCCATGAGCCTCATCTTTCAAGTGGGCCTCATATAGGTAACTTCATAAGGCTGTCCTGAGGGTTGAAGGCGATCATGCCATGACACATATCATGAGGCAGACTCCTGAGAAATCGGTTCCTTTCCACTTTTCCCATATCCCAGTACAAGTGAGGTTTTTAGCCAAACCCTCTGACCCCCTTTAAACTGGGAATGATCTACATGCCCTGCAGGATTTTCCTGCCTCCTGCCTACGCCTAAGCATTTGGACCTCATAAAAGCTTACAAAAACAGCCTGGAGACAAGAACGGAAAGCAGCTGCACACGGAGCTGAGTGGGGCAGCACAGCAGAGATGGTCCAGACGGCTCCTGGCATGCATACGAATACTGCATGAGCAGAGACTGGGCCAGCAAGGCCCTGCCAGGATGCGCCACAACTGACAGCCCGTGACAGCACCTAGATCCATGTGCCACACCAACAGGCCCAGCCCACAGGCCTGGGAGGCTGCAGGCAGAGCCAGGAGTACCTGTGCCTCTGAACCTTCACGTGTGTATGTGCCGCAGGGGACAAAGGGGCAGGCAGGTGACAGTGACAGGCAGTCATTCCCACCAACAGTGGCATATCAGACTGCCTGAAATGTATACAGCAAGGTAAAATTTTCAATTCCTACAGAAGGAATTCTGTTGGAAAATTCCTTTACTGTCAAGAACTTAATTTTAAGCCAAGAAAGTACAGATACACACTAGTTTATTTTGAAGGTAAATCCACATTTCTATACATCAAGTTTGCTTGAAATATAGGAGATACCTTGAAGCCATGAATCCTTCCCCTGGGCTGGTGGTCATGCACAGAGGGAATCTGTTATTAGCAGCACGTAAAAGTGTCCCTCATCTTAGCAAGTCAGCCCAATTAATATAGCAGGGAGAAGTCAGGTGTTTAACTCATTTCTAGGAGATATAAGTAATTTCTATTTGAATGGACGTAATCAAATGGATCCAAAGGTCTTAGAAAATAAAAGGTTAAAACCCAAGCAAAAACTGTATCTTATTCATCCTATCCAGTAGTAAGAAGGCCTATGACGCCTTTTTCCACAACACATCAGCTTCCAAATACAGCACATGACAAAAAAAATACTTCAGGAAGATGGAGGAAACGGGGATTTGCTACTGTGCTGGCTGACGACATTATTGCAAGGCTCCACCCAGCTCTGAGGCCGTGGTGGACACAGCACTGTGGCCTGAGGGTTAGAAAGGAGCCCTCAAAGCAGCATGGACAATCTGATGCCCAAAGCACGGATGAGGTGCCTCCATGCTCAGGACTGCCTCCAGCCACTGCTGCTAGAGCGCCTAGGAAAGGGCACAGCCCGTGGCACCTCCTCTGGGAAGGGCTACCTGGTCCCCCTGGGGCACCTATACTTCAGCTGGGCAAGGACAAGCGCATTTAGACCACCAGATCCAAAGTGATGATGGGCCCAAGGGTAGCCTGCAGGCAAGGGAAATAGCCCCAGCCTTTCCTGCAGTCAAGGTGCAGGACCGGTCCTCAGGAAGGAGCTGCAAAATGATCCTGTTTGCAAAACACAAACATTCCAGAAACAGTAGCCACAGGGGGTAGGTCAATTCTAGACCATCTCAATCTTATGTGAAGGAAATAAACAAAACTGAGTCCAGAAGGAGTATTTTCCTACTTAGCGTAAATGTGCTTAGCACTCTATGTCCAGGGTTTCCTGGCCAGTTAAGTCCTCTACCACAGCATGCTACGGATCACTGCACTTGCATGGCTGCCAATGCATGTAGCCTCTTAAATATGCAACCTCTTGCAGGCACATGCTGTGTTACCACGTGGCAGTTACATACAACAGGCGCTCAACAAATGTGCTGGAAAAAGTCACTGTGTAAAGCACTCCTAAAGTAGGAATCCCCTCTGCTCACCCCGAGGGCGGCTGAGGCCCAGGGCCTTGTTTGTGTCCCCACTGTCCCCAGGGCCCAGCACAGCGCTCACTACACGGGGAGGGCTGGTTCAAGCTGCCCCTGTTTATTTTTTCCCCACCTCACACTGTCTCTTTCTGCCCCATTCCTCCTCCTCTTGCTCTCTCCTCATTTATCTCATGGGATTTGGAGTCATTTGCTATGTAAATTGCTGGGTTTATGGCCCTTTACCTCACAGGAGCAGTTTCCCTGATGTAAAATGAGGTGAAAGGACCCTACCTGAAGACTAGAAATGACGGGTATGCAGTCTGGCCACAGTAATGCAAAGTGATCGCTGTTACGGCTTTCTCATATACCTATCCACAGGCCCCATTGTCTAAAGGTACTCAAATACCAAAAGCAGAAAGTTGGTTTGTTCTTTCCGCCCTGCAAGGGTGGTTTTGAGAAAGCCTATCTGTTTTGGAAAGAAACTGACCCAAGCCCACGTCACTAGTTAAAATATTTCCTTTTCCCTTTTTCACAGGGAAATGAATGACTCTGACTAGTCATGGCCAAACTGGGTAAAGGGTTTTGTTCCATAAGTTCACATGACAATTATACATAGTGATTAGGATTCCCAGATGGCTCGTTCTCTTTTTAACTTTTTTAAATTTTACTTTAAGTTCTGGGATACATGCGCAGAATGTGCACGTTTGTTACATAGGTACACATGTGCCATGGTGGTTTGCTGCACCTATCAACTCGCCATCTAGGTTGTAAGCCCGACCTGCGTTAGGCGTTTGTACGAATGCTCTTCCTTCCCTTGTCTCCCCGCACCCAGTGCTGCCCAGCTCATTCTCTTAAAGAATCATCCATAAAGGAGTTTAGCTAGGGCAATAATGGATCTGCTTGGGCTCCACAATTTGGGAATCAAAAGGGAAGAAAGGGGCTTCCGCACCTTTTCTGGGAGCAGGGCTGCCCTCAGCAGTCTCTGGATCCCAAGGCACAGCCCCAGGTCCCTGAACACATAATGTCCTAAGTGCCCCTCTGGGAAGCCCCCAAGCACCCTGGCTCTCCTCCTGGTACTTCACAATTACCTCCTGACTCCACTCCCTGAGAAATCGGCCAGGAATATTTAAAGGACAATACACCAATTAACCTCAAGGCACCTCTCCTGGCATTTCACAGGAAGAACTCAAGAGTGAAGAGAGGAAAGTATGGAGGTCTGAAGAGAGGAAGGGGTGACCCTTAGGATGGAGGTAACCCTGTGGAATCCGCCCACGTCAGTTGCCCTCAACTGGTGCATGAGAGCACAGGTCCAAAACCCAACGCCTTCATCTAAATCCTGATGCCACCACTTTGTTTAGCCCTCTGTGCCCCCACTTTCTAGCAGGTATCATAGCAGCACCCAGCCTGTGCACTGTGGTGAGGACTGAGCACATTAAAATATGCGGGCACTCAGGACAGAGCGCGGCACGGACAATGGTCTCTAAGCATCTGCTGCTGCCATCACCACTCATCAGTAACAGGCACTGCTCTCCCACCACTGTCCCTGTCCCATCACAGCCCACCAATTCTCAGTCATAAGGAGGACTTTGGTGGCAGAGGCAGGGGACCAGGGGAGACAGGGAGGAGTATGGCTAAAACCTTTGTAAGGTGACTTTCTGTGAGCTGGGGACAGTCCATGCTAAAGGGTAGCTGCCATACCCCTGGGTATGCCACCCGCCCCCCTCACCAAGCTGCTCCTCCTTCCTCCCCAAGCTTCCAACACTGGCACTAGCCTCCCGGGACCCATGCCACCTCCAGACTTAAACTGGCAACGGATAAGAGGCAGGGGGCTGGGCGAGGCGGCTTGTGTCTGTAAATCCCAGCACTTTGGGAGGCTAAGGGAGGAGATCGCTGAGCCCAGAAGTTCAAGACCAGACTGGGCAACACAGAGAGAGCAGCTTGTCTCTACAAGACGTCTGAAAAATTGGGTGTGGTGGTACAGGCCTGTAGTCCCAGCTGAAGTGGGAGGATGGCCCGGATCCGGGAGGTCAAGGCTGCAGTCAGCCGAGATCACGCCACTCCAGCTGGGGCCACGGAGCAAGACCCTGTCTCCAACACACACAAAAAGAAGCATGAGCAGGAGAGAGGAGAAGGCTGGGACCCACTAAGGTTTCATTTCGCCTTTACACAGGAAAAGTCAATAAAAGCTACTAGTTACCCACTAAGGTTTCATTTCGCCTTTACACAGGAAAAGTCAATAAAAGCTACTAGTTACCCACTAAGGTTTCATTTTGCCTTTACACGGGAAAAGTCAATAAAAGCTACTAGTTAACCACGTGACTGTGCTGTCCGTCTCTCTCCTGCTGGAGTTAACCAGACCGAATCTCCTGCCAGAGTTAACCAGACTGAATGCTTCAGCAGATACACAATTCAACAGACACCTGCAGACCTGCCTAATACAGGAAGACCCCTCTGCTAGATTCCCTCACACATGACACACGTGCACTGAGCTGGGCGCTACAGAGACGCAGCCTAACAGAACACGAAAGAGATATGTTGTCCTTGCCAAGGTACTCACTATGCAGCAGAAGCTCCTGCCCTTCCTCTTTCACCTTTCATCAAAGTATAAGCCAACAGGCTTACTTCTTCTCTCTTCTTTAATCCGATTTCTGTCTTCTCTTTCTTTTTTCTTTTAAGACACAAGGTCTCACTCTGTCACCCAGGCTAGAATACAGTAGCACGATTATAGCTCCCTGCAGCCTCGAACTCCTGGCCTCAAGCGATCCTCCCACCTGGGACTATAGGTGTACACCACCACGCCCGGCTAATTTTTTAAATTTTTGTAGCAACAGGATCTTACTATGTTGCCCAGACTGGTCTCAAACTCCTGGCCTCAAGCAATACTCCTACCTTAGCCTATCAAAGTGCTGGAATTACAGACGTGAGCCACTGCACCCAGCATTTTTTTTTTTTTTTTTTTTTTTTGAGACAGCAGGGTCTTGCTCTTTCACCACGGCTGGAATGCAGTGGTGCGATCTCTGCTCACTGCTGCCTTGGCCTCCCAGGCTCAAGTGACCCACCTACCTCATCCTCCTGAGTAGCTGGGACTACAGGTGTGCACCACCAACACCCGGCTAATTTTCGTATTTTTTTTGTAGAGACAGGGTTTCACCACGGTGCCCGGGCTGGTCTCGAACTTCTGACCTCAAGTGACCTGCCACCTTGGCATCTCAAAGTGCTGGGATTATAGGTATGACCCACCACACCTGGCCTCTTTCTTTTTTTAAAACTGTAGCAATCATCTCTCCCCTGTTGAACTCACCAATGAGAAAAAGTCAATGGCGCTAGGTACAGGGGTGGCTCAGACCTGTAATCCCAGCACTTCGAGAGGCTGAGGCGGACAAGTTGTTCGAGCCCAGGAGCTCGAGACCAGCTGGGAAATGTGGCAAAACCCTATCTCTACAAAATTTTTACAAATTAGCCAGGTGCCGGGCGTGATAGCTCACGCCTGTAATCCCAGCACTTTGGGAAGCTGAGGCGGGTGGATCACGAGATCGAGACCATCCTGGCCAACATGGTGAAACCCCGTCTCTACTAAAAATACAAAAATTAGCTGGGTGTTTGGCACACACCTGTAGTCCCAGCTGCTCGGGAAGCTGAGGCAGAAGAATCGCTTGAACCTGGGAGGTGGAGGTTGCAGTGAGCCGAGACTGTGCCACTGCGCTCCAACCTGGCGACAGAGGAAGACTCCATATCAAAAAAAAAAAAATTAGCCAGGTGCACACCTGTAGTACCAGCTACCCAGTCGGTCAAGGTTGCAGTGAACCATGATCACGTCATGCACTCCAGCCTAGGTGACGGAGTGAGATGCTGTCCCAGTTAAAGGAAAAAAGAAAACGCAGGCCGGGTGCAGCAGCTCTCAGCACTTTGGGAGGCCAAGGCGGGTGGATTACCTGAGGGCAGGAGTTCGAGACCAGCCTGGCCAACCTGGTGAAACACCATCTCTCATAAAAACACACAAAAACTGATCAGTAGCGGGATTGTGCCTGTGAATAGCCACTGCACTCCAGCCTGGGCAACATAGTGAGACCCTGTCTCAAAAAAAAAAAAAAAAAAAAAAAAAAAGGACACAAAAAAATTAGCTGGGTATGGTGATGGACACCTGTAATCCCAGCTACTTGGGAGGCAGAGGCAGGAGAATCACTTGAACTCGGGAGGCAGAGGTTTCCATGAGCTGAGATCATGCCGCTGCACTATATAGCCTGGGGAACAGAGCAAGACTCCATCTCAAAAAAAAAAAAAAAAGAAAGAAATGCAATCAACTGCAGGGTTTGGGGTGACAGTTTCCTGGTCATCCCTCCCAGTTTCTTTCTTTTCTTTTCTTTTTTGGGATGGAGTTTCACTCCTGTTGCCCAGGCTGGAATGCAATGGTGCAATCCTGGCTCACCACAACTTCCAACTCCCAGGTTCAAGTGATTCTCTTACCTCAGCCTCCCAAGTAGCTGGGATCACAGGCATGCGCTACCACACCCGGCTAATTCTGTATTTTTCATAGAGACAGGGTTTCTCCATGTTGGTCACACTGTCTTGAACTCCTGACCTCAGGTGATCTGCTCCCCTCAGCCTCCCAAAGTGCTGGGATTATAGGCATGAGCCACTGCGCCCAGCCTTTCCCAGTTTCTTGACAGTGGTGCTTTTATAGGTAGAGATGGCTAAAGCCCACCCCCAAGAAAACAGCAAGTTGCGTACACCTGAGGCCCATGGGCGCAGGACGCTGTTTTCGACACTGGAGTATCCCAAGCACTTGAGTGTCTGACACCACCCATCACCCCCAACTCCATGGAATCACAGTTTAATTCTGAAGAGTGGAACCAAAAGTGACAGAGTGGGTGGCTGGAGAGAAGGGGAAGTCCACAGAGTTTAGGTAAATTTCTGAACCACACTCTCACCATGACCACAGTGTACTGCATTAAAGTATACTGGAAGCTAAAGACCAAAAAGGAATCAGGCTTTCAATTTTGCTACCTAAAGTAAAAACTGAGAGCCTTATTTACTGCACAGATTGTAGCACGAGTGCCATACCTCCAGTTTCACAATTTCACCAGCAGCTTAAGCAAAACGGCCTGGACACTGAAGATGGCCCCTGGGTCAGAGTATCACTAATTTCCTCTGTCTACAAACCACTTCCATTCTCTCTGTCCCCAATCTCCCCACTGCAACCTTGGCCTCCTGAGCTCAGGAAATCCTCCCACCTCAGCCTCCAGAGTAGCTGGGACCACAGGCGCACACCACCTGTGTTCCAGTTAATTTTTGTACTTTTTGGAGAGAGAGGGTTTAGCTATGTGGCCCACGCTGTTTTCAAGCTACTGGGCTCCAGCACTCTGTCCACCTCAGCCTCCCAAAGTGCTGGGATTACAGGCATGAGCCACTGAGCCCAGGCCATCTGGTCTTATTAAATACTTCATGCTCTGCAAATGCAGACGTTTTCTCAGCTCTGATTATTTTTTCTAAAGTAATGACCCTCCACCTGTCTAGATGAATGCTTCTGGCAAAGGAAAAGATCACGGTGTGAAAGCTTACTACAACAGAACATAAAGCCCCGTCCAACCCCTACCTAACCCATCAGACCTGGGGTGCCAGCTGCAGGTGTGGGCGCTCAGGTCTGTGCATTAGTCATCCCTAAGGTCCGTTAGCACACGGGTTAGGAGGAGCACACGTTACGGAATCAGAAAGCCCAGGACTGAACCCAGCCCTGCTTTCAGTCAAGGCCTTGTCACTCACTATCACTCCCTTGAGCTAAGGCCTCACAAAACCCTAGTCTGTCATCTGTGACACTGGAGATAGTAAGTTCTGCCCTGAATACTGCGGTGAGGAATAAATGAGGTAATGTCTGTGCAACACCTAGCACAGGTTCCTGCAGATAAGCACTCAATGGATGTTAACTACCCTCCACTATCTACTCATCAGAAAAGCACAAGGATATGGTGTCTTTAAGTCCTTCCACTTCTGGAAAAAAAAAAAAATGTGTGAATTTTTTTTCCCCTAAAGGTATCAGCGAAGTGAAACTTAGGAAGGAAAACCCAATTCAAGCCCAGTTCAGGGACCAACTCACTCACAACTTAAAGCAACTCGTGGTACCTCCATTTCCTTACTGAACTTTGACGACCTCAGAGACAAGTAAGAATCAATGGGATAACAGGTGATGAAAAAGCTTTCACTGCCTCAAAGAAAAAACAAACAGTAGTAAATCCAGAGCATAATTATTATTAAAATGCCAGGCTCCATAATATGGAACATAAGCCAATGATGGCTCTTACTTTTTCCAGAACATTAGGTTTGATGGCCTTTTCGTCTGTTCACACGGGAGCTGCTATGAGCTGGAGGAGGCAAATGGCTGCTCCTCGCAGATCCTAGTTCAGAGGCACAGCCCAGCAAAGCTAGGACTCTGCCAATGGTCAGGCTTGGACCATCCTGGGCCACTTCTCAGATGCCAGTGCCTGGAGAAATTAGGCAATTCATCTGGTTCCACTTGGGCACGTGAAACCAACAACCACCAAAATCCTCTCCTGCAGGACTACTCAACAGATGCGGGAAACGGTGAGATTTGACCCTCTGCACTCCTGTACTGAATGATGTACTACTCTTCAGGGCACATGCTGGCCTCCCATAAAGTGCAACACACCATCCAGGAGGAAGAGCTCCATTTTTCCTTATTTCTACTTCTAGGTCCAAGATGTGAGTTTCATTTGTAATCTACCATTGAAATGTCTGGAGAGCTGGAAGTCGGAGTGGGAGGAGGAAGTGGGGGAGCATACAACCAAAACTGCATCCAATTTCATCATCCCCAGGTCTCTTGAACCCAAGGAAGAGAGAAAAATTCACTTGATGTTTATTGGACATCTGCTGTGTGCCAAGGACTGTGCTAATTCTTCACATATATTATTTCCAAAGCTCATTTTCTCTTCCACACCTAGTAACGCCATGGAATAAACCACCAGGGAACGGGATCATCCCAGATGCTGGGGGAGGCAGGGAAGGGTTGGGGGGAAGAATCACACCATGTAGTCAAGTTTAAGAGGTTTCAAATGTTAGCGCTGGGAACACAAAAAAACAGCCCTGACTGAGGAACCAGGCCCAAGTCCTGAAACACCCTTTACAGGAAGAACACCCAAAGCTGTCTTTCCTATAATTATGAAATTAACTCAGGCTATTGAAGACACTATAAAAAAAGATGTAAAACTTTTAAAATCTGGAGCACAAGAAAAACTCACCATAGGACTCGAAAAATCTGGGGCCGGATTTCTGACCTGAGAAGTACATCTGGCAATCAAATCCGGAATGCCAGCATCCCCTGAGAGGCCCTGCAGAGATGCGTCGTGAAGAAGGCAACCACAACGAACTGGCCTGTGTGTGGCCAGGTAACCAGAAGGCGAAGCTTTCCTGCAGGCGGCAGCGACTGTACAAAGATGTCTTTCTCAGCTTAAAAGCTAGCTGATCCTCATCCCTGGGGTACCACAACTGTCTATGGAGCAAAGTGTCAGATGGGACCAAATACACATCGGTAGCCTGATACTCAAATGTCATCCTCTCCATGCACATCCCACTGAAAAGAAGCTTGGGGGAAAAAAAACACAACACTGTCCACAGCTGACCTTCATTCCTCTACGTCAACCATTTCACACAAATCACAGTTAACATCTGCATTAAACACCATTAAAAGAACAAAAAAGTGGTTTGAACTCTTGGACATACTTTCTCTGCATTCAGAGTCAGGAAAATCAGCCAAGACAGGGGGCTGGTCCCCCGCCCCTTAACGGGATGCGACACAGAGGCCTTGCCTGAGGGGCCTGCCAGACCCCTTCTTCCCTGCAAACCACTGAGCAAGTGGGGTGGCGGCGGCTCACCAGCTCCCCACGCCAGGCGGAGGCTCTGGCTGAGGCCGGCTTTCCGCTAGGCCAGGCAAGCCCGGGTCCGTGTAGGGCTCCTCCAGGTGGTTTCTAAACTGGGAATTTCCAATGTGCCTCGGAGACCTCCAAGAGCGCGGTACCCTCGGAAGGCAGCTAGGGAAAGGGGCGTCTCTGGGACCGGAGGCGCAGGCGGCTGCCATCGCCCGGGCGCGCCCACCGCCCCCAGAAATGGAAAGGCGCGCCGGGATCCCCTGGGCCACCTACCTGCCAGGGTCGCAGGAGCCCACCCTCGGCGCACGCCAGCGTCAGGCCCGGGCAGCCGGACGGGTGGCCCCGGAGCCGGGCCGCGGAGGCAGGACCCGGCGGAGCCCCGACTCCGAGCCTGCGGACCCGGGTCAACACAGAGACCTCCCCCGCCCCAAAAAGCCGCCCCAGCGCCGGGCTAAGCCGCCTCCCTCCGCCCCCCGCCCGAAGCGGACAGCCTCCCCGCGCCCGCCGCCGCGGAACTCGGGACCGCCGGCGCACCTGGCCGCGCATCCTCCGCCGGGAGGCGACCACACGGGGACGCGGGGCGGGGGCTTCCTCGCGGCCCGCCCGCCGGGCGCAGGGCTGGACGCGCCGCCGGAAGGAGGCGCCCGCACCGCGGCGGGTCCCGGCCTCGGCGCTGCCCGGGCGGGAGGCTCGGCGCGCGTCTGCTCCTGGGATACCCGCTCCAGAGCCGCCCGCAGGGACCAGCCCGGGGTCGAGACCCCGAGCTCGAGCGCGAGCGAGATGCGGCACCCCGGGGCGGCTGGCGCGGGCCGGAGCCCCGAAGCCCCGTCCGTACCTCTGCCTCATGCTGCGGCGTCCTCGGCGCCGGCGTCCCAGTGGCCGGCCCGGGCCGCCCAGTCCCACAGCCCCGGCGTCCCGCGCGGTCAGCAGCAGCGGGAGCAGCGGCGCAGCCGCCGGGGGATGGGCGGGCACATGGAAGGGCGGGGGCTGCGGCCCTCGGGCCGGACCACAGGACTCCAGCCTCGGGGGCGAGAGAGCTCAGTGAGCCCTGGAACTGGCACGCGGCTTCCGTCCTCAGGGACCCTGTTGCTACCTGGATGCTCAGTCTTCCCAGAATCTTACGGGGTATGTGCAAAAGGCAAAGAAGTAAGCTGTCGCCACGCCCTTCGTCCTCTCCGTCCCCCCGCAAGTCCATATGGTACATTCCTCAAAGCCCAACGGGAGACACGAAAGACGTGATTGGTTGGGAATCTTGGAAGGGGCGAGAAGCCACACGACGTGGCCAATGGAGAAACCTGGTGGGCATATCAAAGCCTGCCAGCAGGGAGAAGGGAGGATGTTTTTAAAGGGGACTTGGCGTGGCGCGGTGGCTCTCTCCGGTAATTCCGCACTTTGCTGGGCAGAGGCGAGCGGATCACTTGAGGTGAGGAGTTCAAGACCAGCCTGGCCAACATGGTGAAACCCCCACTGAAAATACAAAAATTAGCAGGGCGTGGTTGCGCGGGCCTGTAGTCCCAGCTCCTCGGGAGGCTGAGGCAGGAGAATCACTTGAACCCGGGAGGTTGCAGTGAGCCGAGATTGCACCACCGCACTCCAGCCTGGGCGACAAAGACTCCGTCTCAAAAAAATAAAAAAAAAATAAAAACTAGGATTTTCATTCTGACACTATGCAGATGGGAAGCAAATAGATTAGAGGGAAGTTCAGATTTTTGGAGGAGAGAGCTTAAAGAAAGTGTAGAGCGAATTGAACCAAGTATATCCGTATGACCTTGAGCAGACAAGTCCAGCCCTCAGCCTGAGTTTCATCATCTAGTCCAATGAGGATACTGTATTGTACTTGGTGCCTGGCGGCTTTCACACACTTGTGTGATCCTGTCATCCTTTGCATGGGAATAGCAATACCTGCAGATATTCTTCAATTTTAGGCATGATCCACCATCTCAAAGAACTTTAGTTGAAAGTGGGTAGACTTTCTGACACCGACTTTCAGCGACATTATCAACCCCACCTTTGGTAAAGGCGAATCCAGTCTTCTTTCTGGATCCTTCCTCTCTTGGAGAAGAATATTCTTTTTACGTGTGGAGCCCCCACCTCCAAGTAGTCCATGATTTCTACTCCTCCAACAGGCATCCCCTCTATTCCTTCTCCATTCCGCCTCATAATCAGACAAAGCTTCGCTTAATAATTCATTTGCGCAGTGACCGACCACAGTTCCTCCCTTGAGCAACAAATCCCACTGCCCACCCCTCCCTAGAACTGTGAAAGTGCTTGTTCCTGACTCAGTCTGTGACACATCATTCAACCACACATGGCCAATTGTGCTTTTATCCACACTGCAAGCCAAATTTCAGACTTTCTCACCATTCCTTGGTGCCTGCTCTGTTTTAGAGTCTTACACCGGCCTGGTAGGCTTACATTTTGGCTACTAAGCTTCAGCTCACATTCTTTATTACAGAACTTTTCAACCTCCCAACAGCTGGTCACCTCACTCCCACTCAACCAGCTTCCAACTTGTGTAAGAGTGTCTTTTAATAGCTCCAGATAACTCATCTTCCAACTATAATCCAAAGAGTTCCAGAAAGTCCATTCTTCCATGAAGCCTTCCAGATTGATTGCCAGAAGCTGCTAGCTTACAGAGCTCCCGTTTCTACTCTGTGCCCTGCCATAACCTAACTGCCTATGCTCTCTGCCCCAATACACATTTCTTATCGACATATTTCTCTGCCTTCCTTCCTTATTACCATGAGTACCATTTTGCCCTTATGAGGAAAACACGAGGGCTTAGAGAAACTGATCTGCGGAAGTTCACACAGAGGTCTGACATCTAGTGTCCATAACTCCACAATGCAGTACTGTCTTGAGTTTCTTAAGAATATATTGTATGCCAGATGAAAGATAATCTCATACATTTATTTATTTATTTTTAATTTCTTTCTCTTTCTTTCTTTCTTTCTTTTTCTTTCTTATTTGAGACAGAGTCTCACTCTGTCACCCAGGCTGGAGTACAGTGATGCAATCTTGACTCACTGCAACCTCCACCTCCTGAGTTCAAGCAATTCTGGTGCCTCAGCCTCGTGAGTAGTTGGGATTGCAGGCATCAGGCATGTGCCACCACGCCCGGCTAATTTTTGTATTTTTAGTAGAGGCAGAGTTTCACTATGTTGACCAGGCTGGTCTCGAACTCCTGACCTCAAGTGAGCAACCACGCCTGGCCTCATACGTTTATGTTACGTTTACATTTATTTCTATACCTATAATATCATGTCAGTCTCAAAACAGTCATGTGAGCAGAGTTGGTAGACGTTTATTCACAGATGAGGAAGGAAACTACAGCTCAGAGGGCATGACTGTTTGGCCAAGGTAGCAAGGCTGGTAAGCAACTGAGCCTGGCTTTCCACACTGCATTCTTTCCACTGCAATTCCTGCTGGGAGTGAACACAACCTTTTCACATGTAACAACCAGAGAAGGAAGAGACAAATACAAAATAGCAAAACCTATGCCCTGGGGTTTAGGGAGTGTGGTACAAGTAGTGCTTACCGGGGGAGAAAACAAGTCAAAGACTTCTGTGCAGGGTGAGAATCACTGTGGACTTCTTTATACTGGTTTGCTGTTTATATTCTGCCACGAGATTGTGTCTTGGACACATCTGACAAATTCAATAGCAAAAGGCCACAAAACTGCCCCCTACCGCTGGAGTGCTGGGAGCTAGAATTAGCCCCCTGTCAACGAACGGACTTCTGTGTGCAAAGCTGCTGCTGGCCACTTTGGAAAAGTTCTCCACTGGCTGTTCAGCAAACTAACCTGCTCCTCTGGCAGTTTTAACACTGCCCTGAAAATACAGGCTGGGCTGATTATTTCTTCTTTTTAAACTGTTGACATCCTCACAGGGTAGGAGAGCCTAGCAAAATTATGTGGGAGCAGCAAACTTTTAATATTGATTAGGCAGCCTGAACAAGGTCATTGCGAAGCCAATGCTTCTGAGTTGTTCTTTGCCAGGTCCAGCCATAGTCAATCAATTTCATTCTCATTCCCATAGTACTCCGTCTTTTCTCATCCCCAGAGAGCTCTAAACTGTCTCTGCTTATCTGAGTGCTTTATTTATGCATTCAAACATTTATTGGGCACCCACTACGAGCAAAGAACTGGCAGGTTATGAGATTATCCTGATGAATCACACATGAAGTGTGTACTTAGCACATGGGATGATTAAATATCAGACCCCCTTCAGTATGGAAGGAATCTGCCTGGGCACCTCGGAGAATGCAAATGGATCCCATCCACTCCTAAATGTAGACGCTCATGTTGGAATGTCCACCCCCCCACACCCCAATAGAAGGAGCACTAGGCCGAGAAATGGCCCTGGGTTGGGGACATGGGCAGTGTCCTGAGGAGGAGGAGAGTGTCAGAAATAACTGGACACAGCAAACAATCGGGAGAATCACCTAATTCAATCCACAGTGGAGCTGTTAGAAGATTTGTGGAATATGATTATTTTCAATTTTAAAAATATTTTCTGATTTCAAAAGTAATACATGTTCATTGTAAAATAATTTTTTAAATAGAGAAAAGTACAAAAAAATAGAAATACCCAGCCAGGCGCTGCAGCTCATGCCTATAATCCCAGCACTTTGGGAGGTTGAGGCAGGTGGATCAGCTGAGTCTGGGAGTTCGAGACTAGCCTGACCAACATGGAGAAACTGTCTCTACTAAAAATGCAAAATTAGCTGGGTGTGGTGGAGCATGCCTGTAATCCCAGCTACTCGGAAGGTTGAGGCAGGAGAATCCCTTGAACCCAAAAGACGGAGGTTGCAGTGAGCCAAGATCACACCATTGCACTCCAGCCTGAGCAAGAAGAGCAATACTCTGTCTCAAAAATAAAAAAATAAAAATACCCATTACCTTCACCAGCATATCACTGTTACCATTTTGATGCATGTGTCTGTGCCGTGTATGTGCAATGCTCCTGCACGCAGGTGGCTCACGCCTCTATGTCATATATCTTCTTTCTCCGTAGTATCTTTTTAACAAAATTTCATCAAACTGCTTTGCAATCTACTTTTCTACTTAATACACATTATATATTGCTTAAATATGATTTTTTTCTTTTTCTTTTTTTTTTTTTTTTTAGACGGAGTTTTTCTGTTGTTACCCAGACTGGAGTGCAATGGCACGATCTCGGCTCACCGCAACCTCCGCCTCGTGGGTTCAAGCAATTCTCCTGCTTCAGTCTCCCTAGTAGCTGGGACTACAGGAGTGCACCACCATGCCCAGCTAATTTTTGTATTTTTTGTAGAGACAGGGTTTCACCTTGACCAGGATGGTCTCAATCTCTTGACCTCGTGATCCACCTACCTCAGCCTCCCAAAGTGCTAGGATTATAGGCGTGAGCCACCGCACCTGGTCCTGACTTTTTTTTCTTTTTTCTTCTTTTTTTTTTTTGAGATGGAGTTTTGCTCTTGTTGCCCAGGCTGGAGTGCAATGGCGCGATCTTGGCTCACTGCAACCTCCGCCCCCCCACCCACCCCCAAGTTCAAGTGATACTCCTGCTTCAGCCTCCAGAGTAGCTGGAATTACAGGCATGCACCACCACATCCGGCTAATTTTTTGTGTATTTAGGAGAGACAGGGATTCTCCATGTTGGTCAGGCTGGTCTCAAACTCCCGACCTCAGATGATCTGTAAGCCTCGGCCTTCCAAAGTGCTGGGATTACAGGCATGAGCCACCGTGCCCAGCCCGATTTTTTTTTATTTTTCTTTTTTAGAGTTGGGGTCTTGCTCTGTTGCCCAGGCAGGAGCACAGTGGCACAATCATAGTTCACTGCAGCCTTGCACTCCTGGGCTCAAGTGATCTTCCCACTTCAGCCTCCCGAAGTGCTAGGATTATAGGCCTGAGTCACTATGCTCAGTTTTTTTGTTTGTTTTGGTTTTTGGTTTTTGTTTTCATTTTTAACTTAAACCTGTTTTGATCAGCTTTCTGACACTAGCTAGCAAAGTAGGAAATGCACGGTTGGCTGGGCATAGTGGCTCACGCCTCTAATCTCAGCACTTTGGGAGGCCAAATCAGGTGGATCACCTGAGGTCAGGAGTTTGAGACCAGCCTGACCAACATGGTAAATACCCATCGCTACCAAAAAATATAAACGTTAGTCAGGTGTGGTGGCATGCACCTGTAATTCCAGCTACTCAGGAGGCTGAGCCAAGAGAATCACTTGAGCCTGGGAGGCACAGATTGCAGTGAGCAGAGACTGCATCACTGTACTACAGCCTGGACGATAGAGTAACACTCAATTTCAAAAGAAAACAACAAAAAAAAAGCATGGTAGGCTGGGTGAAGTGGCTCACACCTGTAATCCCGGCACTTTGTGAGGCCGTGGCAGGCAGATCACCTGTGGTCAGGAGTTCAAGACCAGCCTAGCTAACATGGTGAAACTCTGTCTCTTAAAAAAAAAAAAAAAAAAAAAAAACATTAGCTGGGTATGGAGGCACATGCCTGAAATCCCAGCCACTAAGGAGGCTGAGGCAGGAGTATTGCTTAAACCCAGGAGGTGGAGGTTGCAGTGAGCAGAGATCACACCATTGCACTCCAGCCTGGGCAAAAAGAGTGAAAAATCTGTCTCAAAAAAAAAAAAAAAAAAAAAAAAGCATGGTCCGATAGGAGTTCAGTCCATCCCTTCCAAGCATTCTAAATGGCACACCTGTGACTGCCACCAGTTCAGTTTATCATGACTCCCATGGCTATTCAGCTTTAAGCAATCTCCAGGGATATCCCAAGCCATGAGCAGCCTAAAAGCTCCCAGGATGCCTGAACTGGCACAAAAGCCCATCCTATCTATACGTTGGATAAGAGAGGCAAGAAGGAAGAACAGAGTGGTTAGAACAAATGTGCTTCCTGGGCTGCATCTATAATCATGTGGACCTGCTGGAGACAGGAGAGCCTTGATGTTCCTGCCCCTCTTCTATACTAAGGGACTGGTTTGGAACTAACCCAGTCTTCTGGAGAAAAGCTAAGAAGATCCATGGATTGGGATGTCCTAGAGCTGGAAGATGTCATCCTGGGTTCTGGGGTTTCTTTCTTTTCTTTTTTTTTTTTTTTGAGACAGTTTCACTCTCCTTGCCCAGGCTGGAGCACAATGGCACAATCTCAGCCCACTGCAACCTCCGCCTCCTGGGTTCGAGCGATTCTCCTGCCTCAGCCTCTGAGTAGCTGGGATTATAGGTATGCACCCTCAGGCCTGGCTAACGTATTTTTGTATTTTTAGTAGAGATGGGGTTTCTCCGTGTTGGTCAGGCTGGTCTCAAAGTCCCGACCTCAGGTGATCCGCCTGCCTCAGCCTCCCAAAGTGCTGGGATTACAGGCATGAGCCACCGTACTGGCTTCTGGGGTTTATTTCTAGGCTAATAGCTCATAGTGAGTTTTAAGAAAATTATATATCTTTTACTATATGTTTTTTTTAAAGATGGCGTTTCACCATGTTGGTCAGGCTGGTCTTGAACTCCCGACCTCAGGTGATCTGCCCTCCTTGGCCTCCAAAGTGCTTGGATTACAGGCGTCAGCCAACATGCCCAGCCTATCTTTTACTTTTTAACTAATTCCAGACTGATTTGATATTTTCTCCCTGTCAGAAAGAAGGAAATTCAGATTGGGTGTGCTGGCCCCACCCACAGTCCCAGCACTTTGGGAGGCCAAGGTGGGAGGATCACTTGAGCTGAGGAGTTTGAGGCTGCAGTGAGCACCACTGCCCTCCAGGCTGGGCGACACAGCTGTCTCTACAAAAAAAAAAAGGAAATTAAAATGCGTCTTGATAAAGTTGCAAATCTACTTCCCCATTAATTTCTCATAATACAATGGCTACAAATCGGGTGATGTTTCCCTTAATTGATTGGCATGTGTATGTTCAGCAGTAGCCAGAAATTCTGTGTAATAAAAACAGACAAAACCAAGATGGGAATATGCAGAAGAAATCTCTAGTTACCAAGGCACTGCAAAATAAAGTCTACAATTGCCACATCACAATCACTGCCAAAACAGAGATTTCTAGAGTCCTGCTGTAACACGCAGGAAGACTCATTCCCTAAGCCAATTCGGGCTGAATTCTTGAAAGTCTCTGGGAAACACAGCAATTATAAACAGGGGTTCTCTGGACTTACATTCTCATATGCACTACATCTAAGAAAAATTTATAAAACATATATATTATGTATATAAATATATATGAAAATACACATACACACACACACACACACACACACACACACACACATTCTGTAGGACTTGATTCTTTGAACAGCAGACCTTAGGGCTGAGTGCTCTGCACTGACAGGACTAAATGCTGTACATCTGCAGAACTAACAGAAGTAAACTTACCCTTACGATTGGTTCCTTTTGCAGTAAGAAGGGGAAGTCTTTCTAGTCTACCTCCCTCCACTGCTCAGACACATTGCTCTTAAAGGTAAAAACACTATGGCTAGGCGTAGTGGCTCACGCCTATCATTGCAGAATTTTGGGAGGCTGAAGCACGAGGATCAGCTGAAGTCAAAAGTTCAAGCCTGGACAACAAAGCAAGATCCTGTCTCTACAAAACACACAAAACATAACTGAGCCTGGTGGTGCACACCTGTAGTCCCAGATACTCAGGAGGCTGAAGCAGGAGGATCTCTTGAGCCCAGGATGTCAAGGCTGCAGTGAGCTATGGGGGTGCCACTGCACTCTAGTCTGGGTAACAGAGTGGGACCCTGTCTTTAAAAATAAAAATAACAAATAAAATAAAAACTGCAAAATTACATGTGGTTAAGTTCAGCCCAATTGGGTTCTAGCTCGTTTTCTTTCTTTTCCTTCCTTCCTTCCTCCCTCCCTCCCTCCTTTCTCTCTTTCTTTCTTTTTTTCTTTTTTCTTTTTTTTTTTTTTTTTTACAAAGTCTTGCTCTTGTCACCCAGGCTGGAGTGCAAAGGCACGATCTCGGCTCACTGCAACCTCTGCCTCCCAGGTTCAAGTGATTCTCCCGCCTCAGCATCCTGAGTTGTTGGGATTACAGGTGTTGCACCACCATGCCTGGCTAATTTTTGTATTTTTACTAGAGACAGGGCTTCACCATGTTGGCCAGGCTGGTCTGGAACTCCTGACCTCAGGTGATCCACTCGCCTCCCCTCCCTTTTCAACTGTGAAAGAGAAAACAACAGAGGGAAAGGACTGAGGGGAGGGAAGGAAGCAAACGATACTGCCCGTTTAGGAAGTGGAATAGTGGTAGAAGGTGCCCTGATAAGCCTCAGAACGGAACTAATGAACTTGAAACTGCCGGCATGCACATAGGCATTTTCAGATTTCAGAGAAGACGCACCGGTGGGGACGAGTATCTTGTAGGGAAGGGAACCATGTCAAGCCTCCCTTTGTCCTGTGCCTAGGACAGGCTCCAAATCCTTCTGTTCACTCCCATTTGAGATCATGTGAACTTCTGTTTGATTTAAGCACGTGATTCCTTTTCTTACATCAGCCCTGGGTGTCTGTGATGGGCAAGGCACTTGTCTGTTTGCTGAGAGCTGTACAAGGAAGATTAGCCATAGCATCTGACCTTAAGGAGCCCACACTAGTGCAGGGAAAGTGAGACATGGATGGAGAGAGTCTTTGGCAGGTAGGAAGTGCTGTCTTCTGAGACTGGGAAGTCTTCTATCTAAGAGAGCAGGGAATGCTCTGTGGAGGAGAGGGTGTTTGAGAGGTCCCTCAGTAGAACGGCAGGATTTCATGGGGAGATGAAAAAGGTATTCCAAAAAGTGAGCTTCCTTTTTTTCTTATCTTAGCTCCCACTGGCAGAAAAGGAGCAGAGTTCCTCCTTCCACCTTGAGCCAGAGTTTTTCAGGCAAAGCACCTCACTGCTGGGAGATGGAAACTTAGAGGGTGAGAAAGAAGGATGATTTAGAAGGATAAGTACATGCCCAGTGCGGTGGCTCATGCCTGTAATTCCAGCACTTTGGGAGGCTGAGGTGGGCGGATCACAAGGTCAGGAGATTGAGACCATTCTGGCCAACATAGTGAAACCTCATCTCTACTAAAAAATAAAAATAAAGGCCGGGCGCGGTGGCTCACGCCTGTAATCCCAGCACTTTGGGAGGCCGAGGCGGGTGGATCACGAGGTCAAGAGATCGAGACCATCCTGGTCAACATGGTGAAACCCCGTCTCTACTAAAAATACAAAAAATTAGCTGGGCATGGTGGCACGTGCCTGTAATCCCAGCTACTCAGGAGGCTGAGGCAGGAGAATTGCCTGAACCCAGGAGGCGGAGGTTGCGGTGAGCTGAGATCGCGCCATTGCACTCCAGCCTGGGTAACGAGTGAAACTCCGTCTCAAAAAAAAAAAATAAAAAAATAATAAAAATAAAAAAATGAAAACAGCTGGGCGTGGTGGCTCACACCTGTAGTCCCAGCTACTCCGAAGGCTGAGGCAGGAGAATTGCTTGAACCCAGGAGGGGGAGGTTGTGCCACTGTGCTACAGCCTGGGTGACAGTGTGAGACCTCGTCTCAGGGAAAAAAAAAAAAAAAAAAAAAAAGAAGGATAAATACTAGTATGTTAACAGCCAGGTAAGTACAGAAATGGGTGGAGAGTTGGGTGTTTTGAAATTGTCTTCTTTTTGCTTATTTGTGCCTTTTCATTTAGGGAGAGAATTGGAGGACGGGACATACTTTTGTAATGGGGAAAATAACCACAGTTTTAAAACAGTAGCCTCCCTCCCCTACCAACCAAAAGGAAAAACAGAAAGAAAAGAAAAGTGAATGAGTAGAGCATGCATGTATCTTGGAGACTGGATGTCCCCTCTGTGCTCTGGCAGCCTCAGCGGTCACAGGTCTGCAGCACTGCTTTTGGCCCTGCTTGGAAACCCCCATGCGCGCACCAGCAATTGCAGCTCAGCCTCCGGGGAGTGTATCACAGCACACGCATTGATTGTTATGATCAATGCCGTCATTGACAAGTAGGCAGAGAGATAAATGCTCTAAAATCATCCAGGCCCCTTGGGCCAGATGTGCCTAGGCTTATTAAGAAGAGAAGTTGGCCAGGCGTGGTGGCTCATGCCTGTAATCCCAGCATTTTGGGAAGCTGAGGTGGGCAGATCACCTGAGGTCAGGAGTTTGAGACCAGCCTGACCCATATAGAGAAACCCTGTCTCTACTAAAAATACAAAATTAGCCGGGCGTAGTGGCGCATGCCTGTAATCCCAGCTACTTAGGAGGCTGAGGCAGGAGGCTTGCCTGAACCTGGGAGAGGGAGGTTGCCGTGAGCTGAGATCTCACCATTGCACTCCAGCCTGGGCGACAGAGCAAGACGACTCTGTCTCAAAAAAAAAAAAAAGAGAGAGAGAGAAGTTCCTTTTTATTTCCTGAAAAGCTTGACTTCCTGTTAATGAAAGCCCTAAGGAGAGAGTGGACAGAAGACAGCTGGCAGTCATCAGTGGGGCAAAGGCAGAGATACCATTGTTGACTCTACTGGCCTCAGGCCTCGGCCCTCATGGGGACCCTCTTTCAAACTTTTGGAGGGGTAAGGGAGGGCTGGGCAGAGCTGAGACCAAGGCGATGGTTGCGGGGGCGGGGGGTGGGGGAGGGGTGAAGTTCTTTCATCTAATTGGGCTTCTTCACTGGTGCATCGCCCATAGGTACCGTATTGATGGTCTCAGCTCCCAGGGCTGCCAGATAGGACCAGGGGTGGCCAGAGCCAGCCAGTGTCCTCCCGCAGAAGCACCTTGTCAGTTGACCTCAGCTATTCGCTGCTCAAATACCATCTTCTGTGTGTATCATGAGATGACATGCCCGGAAAGAACGCTGAGATAGGATTTCTAGATGCACTGCTACACGGTGATTTACTGGTCTGGAACTTCTGCCTCGCAGGAGGTCATGTGAAAACACCACCAGCAAAAGCAAGCATTTATGGAGCCACTCCCTTGTGCCAGGTCCTAGGCTGGGACGCCTCACTGCATCAGCTCCGCGGTGGACAACTGTGGCTTTTGCCTGCCCAGCATTCAGACCCCCTTGCTTGGTGACAGTACCTACATCTTAGCTTCTATTATGGAAACTACCTTTTTCCCCACTGCATGCCGACCTGGTGGGCGTGCGGGGGTTTGGGGGGTAGGCACCTTCCTCTCCATCTAGGAGGAAGGCCGTACGTGGCCCAGCCTCACCCAGTCTGACCTCTCTTTCTGGAAGTTGAGTGTCAAGCAGACAGCCACAGAACTGAAAACAACCAGAGCTGCTTGGCGCAGTGAAGAACGCCCAAAGAGGGAAGGCAGTCATCTCCCTATTCTCGAGATCCCTTTAGCTGTCCTGGGTCTCATCCTTTCCAAGACCAGGCAGTTTGCTTTGCATTCAGTTAAATGAGCTAATTCCTATCCTAAAAAATTTCTTCCACCCTTCTCCAAAGTATATTACAGAGTATATTACTGTTGTTTACAATCAAAAAGCCCTAGAGGTGTACTCTCTAATTCTCTTAAGAATCTCCTTTTCTGTCATTACCCCTGTTTTAGTACAAGGAGCTGAGCTTCACATAAGTTAAAAGATGTGCCCAAGGTCACACAGCTAATGAGTGCCACAGACAGGATCTCAACCCAAGTGTGTCTGATGTGGGGTCATAACAAGAGCATGGGTTTTCTCGTCAGAGCAAAATCAAATCCCCACTTCCCACATAAAAACCCAGGGCATGGTGATGTCTCTGCATGGCATCAGCAATTCTATATCAGCACAATGGGAGTTGCAATCCTCAAGCCACAGAGCTGTTGAGGATGGATGGGGGTGATGCATAGGAAAGCACATGGCCTAGCAATGCCCTAACCTAAGAATGAACATTATTTTATCTGCATAGTAAATTAAACAAAGCAACTGGCACTTTTAGTCCAAAGATTACTGCTTCTGAGTTGATTGTACTTGGAAAGTACGATCTATCTCTCTTTCCCTATTTTTTTTTTAAACAGAAGCAAGATCTTGCTGTGTTGCCCAGGCTGGCATGCAGAAAACAATATCAGCTCATAGTACCCTTCAACTCCTGGGCTCAAGCAATCTTCTCACCTCAGCCTCACTAGTAGCTGGGACTATAGGTGTGTGCCACCACACCTAATTTTTAAATTTTTTGCGGAGACGGGGTCTTGCCATGTTGCCCAGGCTGGTGTTGAACTCCTGGGCTCAAACGATCCACTCACCTCAGCCTCCTAAAGTGCTGGGATTATAGTCATGAGCCATCATGCCTGGCCACTCTCTCTCCCTTTTACACACACACACACACACACACACACACACACACTCACTCACTCACACACTCATCCCTCTTAAGGATGATGAAAATGAGGCGCTGAGACACTAAATGTTTATCCAAGGTTATGTAACACACCAAAGGTTCAGGAAAGCCCAGGAACTGTATTAGGCCATTCAACCTGGAAACACCAGAGTTGTTGGAAGAGCACGGGTTTTCCAAGTTGCTGGCTTCGTTCCTGCTCTTACCTTCCGCCCCCTCCCTCTTTCCCACTTCAAAAGGAAAAGCTCCATCACTTAAATATCCACATTAGGCACATGTCTAAGTTCCCCAGAGCTGTGTTTGTTACATACCCTTCTTTCCCCTAGGAGTTGTGACCTACTTAAAATATTCTTATAATTCTCTTACTGGGGGAAGAAGTCCCCAAAGATATGTTCCCTATGCTGGAAAAATTAAAGTCCTCAAAATAAACAGTTAAGGAGAACATGTTACTTGCGCTAAGATTCCTGATGGTTTTTCAGAGATAAATTCAAGTTTTCCCAGGCCTAGGATTGTGGAAAGTACAGCTAAAAGACGGTGTTGACATTTACTCGGCAGTCGGTAGACAGCCACAAACACCTGCCACAAGCAAGGACTTCACCGAAGTTAAACGACAGCAAGACTGAAAGAGAACCCATACAGCCTGGATTTATTCAACATAATTGTGACTCTGGGGCTTCTTCTGGTTTCTGGGGCTAAAAAAAAAATTCTACATTGTAACATGATAATTTCTGGGATTTCTCTTTTCTTCTACATGCATTTCTTCCAATCTTGAAGGTTTTATTTGAGGGTTCTTTGTTACGGAAAAGGCAGTATAATAAGAGCAAGAGAATTTTGCAAACTTAAGACTCATCTCTTTTTTTTTTTGAGACAGTGTCTCTCTCCATCACCCAGGGCTGGAGTGTAGTGGTGTGATCTCAGCTAACTGCAACCTCCACCTCCTGGGTCCAAGCAATCCTCCTGCCTCAGCCTCCTGAGAAGCTGGGCTTACAGGTGATCGCCATCACACTTGGCTAATTTTTGTCTTTTTATTAGAGATGGGGTTTCACCATGTTGTCCAGGCTGGTCTTGAACTCCTGACCTCAGGTGATCTGCCTGTTGTGGCCTCCCAGAGTGCTAGGATTACAGGCATGAGCCATAGCGCCCGGCCCTAAAACTCATCTCTAATCCATCGCCTCAGCACAGCTATGGCACGTGCACACAGTTACAAACATGCTGTGCTTGCTACGTTGTATTCTGCTATTGTTTCTTTTACCAAGTCTTTTCCGTGTTTCTTTCTACAGGCCTCTGGATTTAGGCTTTGGTTGTGAATCCAAGATATTCCATTGTATTAATGTACCAACAAAATTTTAAACTGTCTCTGTAATATTAGACATTTCCACGATTTCTACTTTTTTCTATTATAACCAACATAATAGAGGGTATTTCTTATGCATCTGAAATTTAAAAATCTTTGTTAACTAACTTTATTGGGATAAATTCCCAAGTGCAGTAATTTAATGACTTTTCCTACCTATTATCACATTGCATTCCTCAGAAATGTTATCAATTTATAATGCAACCTGCAATAAATAATGCAATTTTCCTGCAACCTCAATAGCATTATGTTATGGTTTGAAATATTATTAATCATTAGCAAGAAGCATAACAGTATAATGGCATTGTAATTTACACCTAGTCAACAGTGAACACATATCAATGTTTTGTTCATTGCATTGCCTCATGTGGATGAATTTCATTTTATGAACTGTGAATTTATCCCTCAGGAATTGTTTTTGGTCCTCCAGTCAGGTTTATTAAGGTATAATTCGGGCCGGGCACTGTGGTTCATGCCTGTAATCCCAGAACTTTGGGAGGCCGAGGCGTGTGGATCACGAGGTCAGGAGTTCAAGATCAGCCTAGTTATCATAGTGAAACCCCATCTCTACTAAAAATACAAAAATTAGCCGGGTGTGGTGGCACATGCCTGTTATCCCAGCTTCTCAGGAGGCTGAGGCAGGAGACTCACTTAAGCCCAGGAGGGAGAGGTTGCCATGGGCGGAGACCGCCATTGCACTCCAGCCTGGGTGACAGAGTGAGAGTCTGTCTCGAAAAAAAAAAGGCATAATTCATATGTCAAAAAGTTATTCTTTCCGTGTGGACCTCTGTGACTTTCAACAAACATAGACAGTCACGAGTGTTTCTATGATCCTAAAAAGTCTCCTGCTGTGCCTTTGTAGTGACATTCTCCCCACAAACAGCCCTTGGCAATCGCTCCTCTGTTTTCCTTCCCTATAGTTTCAACTTTTCCAGAGTGTTATATAAGTGGAATCATATAATAGACAGTTATGCACAGAATTGTAAAATGCTTTAAAATTCTTTAAAAATTTTTTTTTCTTTCTTCAGTATTCAAAATGCTTTATTAAAGTTTTGGTTTAACATCAAAAAAGCAGCATGCAGTGGGGGGAACAGAAATTGTAGCTAATTTACCAGTAACTTCCTTGCACCACCACGCTCAGGACAAAAGCTTACAGACCCTGGCCTTGCAAAGGCCCAAGGCAATCCTCGAGTCTCTGCTTCTCCCTCATGCACACTCCCATGCCCCTTCTCCTTTTCTGAAATGGATTATTGGTTTAACAGAGGTTAACTTTTTTATTAAATGCTTTTGCCCCAGAGCAGAGGTTAACTTTTAATTTGTAATATATAATGCAAATATTTCTGCCACTCTGTTCCTTTTTCTTTTCTTTTCTTTCCTTTTCTTTTCTTTTTTTTTTTTAAATGAGGTTTCACCATGATGGCCAGGCTGGTCTTGAACTCCTGACCTCAGGTGATCCACCCACCTCGGCCTCCCAAAGTGCTAAGATTACAGGTGTCCGGCCTCCTTTTGCATTTGATAGAAATTTTAAATTTAAAAGAACAGTTTTTGCCCCATGGATTCTCCTCTAACTTTAAAATGATCCATGGATCTAAAATATATTGAGTTCTATTTTTTGACTTTCTTTTTTTTTCTGAGACGGAGTCTCGCTCTGCCACCCAGGCTGGAGTGCAGTGGTGTGATCTCGGCTCACTGCAACCTCCGCCCTCCGGGTTCAAGCCATTCTCCTGACTCAGCCTCCTGAGTAGCTGGGATTACAGGTGTGCGCCATCATGCCAGGCTAATTTTTGTATTTTTAGTGGAGGTGGGGTTTCACCATGTTTATCAGGCTGATCTCGAACTCCTGACCTTGTGATCCACCTGCCTCGGCCTCCCAAAGTGTTGGGATTACAGGTGTGAGCCACCGTGCCTGGCCTGAATTTGACCTTTTAATATTTCATTTTGATTCAACTCCAGTTTCTGTCAGTATTTGCTCAAGGTAACGACTTTAAAAGTTTCTTGACCCTGATTCATAATAAGCAATATATTTTGCATCATGATTCAGTGCACACAACAAAAATATGCATATACAGGCCAGGAGCAGTGGGCTGTATACACACACATGCAGTATACGAAACTGAAACACAAATTTCAGGACACAAAACTTCCCTTCACTACATGTACGCACTCTGGTATTTTCTATTCTTTCTTTTTAAAGTGGCCCACCTGGCCAGGCGTGGTGGCTCACACCTGTAATGCTACTACTTTGGGAGGCTGAGGAGGGTGGATCACTTGAGCCAGGAGTTGGAGATCAGCCTTGGCAACGTGGCAAAACCCTGTCTCTACAAAAAATGCAAAAATTAGCTGGGCATGGTGGTGTGTGCCTATAGTCCCAGCTACTTGGGGGGATAAGATGGAAGCATCACTTGAGCTGAGAGTTCAAGGCTGCAGTGAATTGAGATTATGACACCACTGCACACTCCAGCCTGGGGGACAGAGGGAAACCCTGTCTCAAAAAAAAAAGGGCCCACCCAAGATAAATATTCCATCTTTCCTTGGACAAACTCCGTAGGCATTAATGGTTATATTATTGTGTATTCTGTCACAACGGTCAAAAGTTCTGAAGTGTTTACAGTTATTCAGAGCAAATCATTGGATACAGTGGGGAAAGTGCAAATGTCTATTATGTCGGTTGGAAATAAGACTTGCATATGAACAGTGATCAGGCCGAGGGCAGTGGCTCATGCCTGTAATCCCAGCACTTGGGGAGGCCGCAGCAGGTGGATCACCTGAGGTCAAGAGATGGAGATCAGCTTGGCGAACATGGCGAAACACCGTCTCTACTAAAAATACAAAAGTTAGCTGGGCGTGGTGTCATGTGCCTGTAATCCCAGCTACTCGGGAGGCTGAGGCAGGAGAATTGCTTGAGACCGGGGGGGCGGAGGTTACAGTGCGCTGAGATCACGCCATCGCACTCCATCCTGGATGAAACAGCAAGACTCTGTCTCAAAAATAAAAAGAAAATTAAAAAAAAGAAAAAAGTGATCAGGGAAGCTTTCACAGAATCTTGAAATGCAGCTTTTTTGGAATTTTCTGCTAGAGAAAATGAGACTGCTGCTGATTTTTTAAGGGGACAATTCTGGAGGCAGGTAAAACTGACCGGGCAGCTTCCCAAGGAAAATCTTTGTGCTCAGTGATAGGATTCTGCTGTAAAACCTCAGGACACTGGGGATATATTCCACCTGAAGAAACAAACTTCCGTCATCCTTTAAGATAAACTTTGCTTCTTTTTCCTTCTCTTGACTGAAAGATACATTTTGGGTCAGAGATCCTCTCTCTTCAGGTTACATTAAACTCTCACTCTGTACAAAAGAGTGCACTTCCATTTTCAAATTTTAAGCAATCATATTTTCAATTTATATACGATATTTCTTAATATTATGACCAAGAGTTTTGTCAGCATTAATTTTTCAGTGGTTTGTTATATAAAATAATGTAATAATCAAAATGATACATAGTTACACTACTATTAACCAGGCTTCAATATATCAGTGTTCATTTCACTGTGTTAAATATATACTTTTAAATGAAACAGTTCTAAACCTCTAAAAAGTTTAAAAAAAAAATAGGCTGGGAGCAATGGCTCACGCGTGTAATCCCAGCATTTTGGGAGGCCAAGGTGGGCGGATCCCTTGACGGGGGAGTTCAACACCACCCTGACCAATATAGTAACCTCGTCTCTACTAAAAATACAAAAATTAGCTGGGCATGGTGGCGTGCACCTGTGGTCCCAGCTACTCGGGAGGCTGAGGCACAAGAATTGCTTGAACCCAAGAGGCAGAGGCTGCAGTGAGCCAAGATCTCGTCACTGCACTCCAGCCTGGGGAACAGAGCAAGAGTCTGTCCCAAATAAGTAAATAAAATAAAATGGCCCACCCAGTTGATTTCGTGACTCACTGATGAGTCATAATCCACAGTTTGAGAAAATGTGAAATGGGAATTTATTTATTTATTTATTTATTTTGGTTTTTTTTGTTTTGTTTTTTTTTTGGGGGGGGACAGAGTTTCGCTCTTGTTACACAGGCTGGAGTGCAATGGCGCGATCTCGGCTCACCGCAACCTCCGCCTCCTGGGTTCAGGCAATTCTCCTGCCTCAGCCTCCTGAGTAGCTGAGATTACAGGCACACGCCACCATGCCCAGCTGATATTTTGTATTTTTAGTAGAGACGGGGTTTCACCATGTTGACCAGGATGGTCTCGATCTCTTGACCTCGTGATCCACCCACCTCGGCCTCCCAAAGTGCTGGGATTACAGGCTTGAGCCACCGTACCTGGCCCTGAAATGGGAATTTATGAAAGCCACACAATGTCTCCCGTAGTCCCACTCTGAGTTTAGGTAGTGCCCTACAGATGAACTGATTTCCACGGGTTAAGCTGGATTAACTGGACGTTTTCCCCCAGTGGCCTGTGCAGTAAACTGCCCTTTTCAGAGAATAGATATTGGTGGTCGAGACAGGGAGGGGTAATAGAAATGAGAACTGGTTTTGCTATTCCTGGATTAGCCATGTCCTGGGCTGGGAGCCCTTGCATGGCTGGCCTGCCCTGTCTCGTGAGATGGATCAGCCCTGAGGTGACCCGTCAGGGAAGGACATTTGGGCTGGAAGTAGCAGAAGCTCTGTGAGACATCCTTCACTCAGAACTAGACAGGAGCAGCTCCGGCTCAGCCGAGAGAAGGAAGCATGCCCATCGCCCAGTCAGCCAGATGAGTACTGGAAACCTGTGGGAGGCCCAGGCAAAATGAAGGCATGGAATCAGGAGGTTAGGTGGACTCCAGGAGGGAACAAAATCATGTGTGCATGGCTATGCACAGACTAGGAGAACAAAGACTAATGGGAAGGATGGAAGTTGTTCTATCTGTTTTGGGTTGCTTGGAGGGAGTAGGGCACAGGAGAGGGAGTGTGTAGTCAGTGTATACGAACACAGAGAGGACCCTACAGAGACAAGCAGTCTGGCATCCACGTGGGAGACTGTGGCCATTCTTCGGTAGGGAGACCCTTCCTGGACACTCCCTCTGTGGCCCTGGCACATCAGCCTCTGCTGTCCACATCGGGTGGGTTTATGTGCTTTAAACACCTTCATCCTCTTGCCTATTTATGAGGTGAATGACTGAACCCTGCCCAAGGGTTTTAGAAGATATGGTACTAATGCCTACCTCCCAAGGAGATCTTAACCCTTTCTCTACTTAACCAAAATGAAAGCAAGGACATTGGGGAGCCATGCTTGGTGAAATTCTGGCGCCAGGTTGGGTAGATCACATTTTCTGGTGTATGTAACATTTTAACATATCAGGCCCTGAGTTTTGTTTTGCTTTGTTTTTTTTTTTCTTTTTTTTTGAGACAGAGTCTCGCTCTTGTTGCCCAGGACTGGAGTGCAGTGGCGTGATCTCGGCTCACTGCAACCTCTACCTCCGGATTCAAGCAATTCTCCTGCCTCAGCTTCCCGAGTAGCTGGGATTACAGTCTGGCTAATTTTTGTATTTTTAGTGGAGATGGGGTTTCACCATGTTGGCGAGGCTGATCTCCAACTCCTGACCTCAGGTGATCCACCCACCTCGGCCTCCCAAAGTGCTGGGATTACAGGCATAGGCCGTCATGCCTGGCCTCGGGCCCCGAGTTTTAGGCCTTACCTAATTTCCTTGAGCCCCTTAGTCACTGTGAACTGGCTGTGTGGTGTCTGCCTCTACCTGCCTGGGTGTTTATGAACATTCAGGGTAGCTTTAAAGACAAGAGTTAGAGGAAACCTTTTGTCTCCCACCCGCAGTGTGCAATAGTACCTGTGGGAAGGTCTTACCCTGGGGCTCCAATTTTCAGCAGGAGGAAGTTTCTAGAATTTCCCATAGGCTTAGGAGGGACTCAAATCATTTGGAAGGATTTTAGGCCTGAGAAGGATAACACTTTATAACTTCTAGGTGATTTTATTTGTTGCCTCTTTCTTCTCTAGAGTGACTACTGCATTCCTAAACCCCTCCTTTTTTTTCCTGAGATAGAGGCTCGCTCTGTCACCCGGGCTGGAGTGCAGTGGCGCGATCTCGGCTCACTGCAACCTCCACTCCCCTTGCTCAAGCTACTCTCATGCCTCAGCCTCTGGAGTAGCTGGGACGATAAGCGTGCGCCACCACACCTGGCTAATTTTTGTATTTTTAGTAGAGACGGAGTTTTGCTATGTTGGCCAGGCTGGTCTCGAACTTCTGGCCCCAAGAAATCCACCTACCTTGGGCCCTCAAAGTGCTGGGATTACAGTTGTGAGCCAAGGCACCCAGCCCCCTCTTCTGCTTTTTTTTTTTTTTTTTAAGACAGGGTTTCACCATGTTGGCCAGGCTGTTCTTGAACTCCTAACCTCAGGTGATCCGCCCGCCTCCGCCTCCCAAAGTGCTGAGATTACAGGCGTGAGCCACCTCGCCCGGCTCCTCTTCTGCTAAGTGTCCATTCTCCTTGCAGTGGGTGGACGGTGGGGGGTTATACACATGTGACTCTGGTTAGTGCACAGGCAGCCATGAAGTCCACAAATGTACAAGGGGACACAGCTTTCACGCTAGAGACTTGCAAAGGTGTGCATCTGCTTTCCCTTGCTCTGGAATGTAGAAAGAACCCTTCATGTAGTGAAGAGGCCTATTCCAAGAGGGATGATCCCCCCCTCCTTTGAGACATCGCCTTCATCCTGAGCTTCTTGGAGCAGCCCATGGCACTGCCAGCTCTCTGCCTGCAGCTTGTACGTATTCATGACAGTTGCATACCCTGCCCCCCAACAGCAGCCTCAGAGACTAAACTATTACCAAATTCACCTGGAAAAATGTCACCCTGATTGATTAGAATGATGGGTGGCCGCTAGCTCATTTGAATCACCTGGGAGCTTAAAAAAAAATCCAGCATGCACTCCAAATTTTCCCACCACCACTCCTCGCCAAAATAGAAAAATTTTTAAAATCCCAGCATTTAGGCCATCTCCCAGACCAATTAAGTCAGAATCTCTGGGGATGGGACCCAGGTAGCAGAATTTAAAAAAATCTCCCCAGCAGCCAGGCCTGAGAGCTAATGTATAGCTAGCACCACAGGGCCCGGTGTTTCAATCTGCAGCTTGTCTTGGCTTCAGCCTTTTGTCGTTTCTTTACGACAACGAAAATTCTAAATAGTTGATCACAGTGCCAGACCAATAAGAAAGCATTTTAGGGAGGAGGGAGGAGGGAGGGGGTTTGGCAAGCACGGGAAGGACCTGACACACAGAAAGGTGTGTCACACAGAACTCGGCTGGGAGCAGCCCTGCTTTCTGGCAGGTTCTGGGAGTGTTTTTGGGTTCGTGGCATCCGCACCAGTGGGTGTCGGGCGGTGATCGAGACACGGATACTGGATGTCATTCCCACTAGGGGAGAGAGGACTGCCTTTAGAGGAAAACGAAATAGATCCGAGAAACCCAAAGAAGTCACAAAGGAAACGCTTCTCCGTCACAAGCAATCTAAGCAATTTTGCCGTGGAGTCATAAGCATTTGATTCTAAGACACATGCAGCCTCCAGAAGTCATGCGGCCCCTCCCTCTGCTTCCAAGAGGGAATGAACTTGGCCGTCCTTTTGTTTCACACGCCTGGGAGCTGCGCCGGCGCAGCGCGCCCTGCAGCCTGTGAGCGCGCGCGGGTGCTCAGCTGGTCCTGGGCCGCTCCCGCTCGCTGCGGACCGGCGCAGAGCCCCTCTGCCGGAGGGAAACCGGGTACCCCGAGCAAAGCAGCCGCTGCTCCCGATGGGCTCGTGGGGTCACGGCGCCGACCTCGCCAGAGCGGACGCGGCTTCGCCAGGGCCTGCTGGCTGTCCTGACACCTGGCCTACCTCTGGGGTGCCTGGGGACGCTGTTCCTTTGACTGCGGGATAGGAGCACAATGGAACTGGGCTGAACGCTGCTGGGAACAGCCCGGCTCTCCCGCAGGCTCTGGGAGTGTGTCTGGGTTCGTGGCATCCGCACCGGTGGGTGTCGGGCGGTGATCGAGACACGGATACTGGGTGTCGTTCCCACTAGGGGAGAGAGGACCGTTTTATAGGGAAACGAAATAGATCCAAGAAACCCAAAGATGTCGCAAAGAAAGCGCTTCCCAGTCATAAGCGACCTAAGCAAGTGATTGTTAAAGGCATTCATCTAAACACATAACCTTGTCATGGAGGTTCACTCGCCCACGGGGAGACTCGGGAGACTGGAGGGTACTCACCGACTGCGGCTTCACACCCGCATCGCGGCCGGCGGCGGGCGCTGCCTGGACAGGGGCAGGGTGGGCGCACGCGGGGCGCAGGTGCCGCCGAGGCTGGACGCGCAACCCCGGCAGCGCGATCCCGCCAGCCCGCTCGCCCAGGCCCGGGGGGTTCGCAGGCCGCGCGGCGAGGACGAGGGCTGCCCGGGCGCCTGCCTCCGCGGGCGCTCCCCGCCGCGACTGGGCCGGGGCTGCAGGAGCCCGCGCAGCTGGGCCGGCGGCGGCTGCGAACGGGCGCCCCCAGGAGGCGGCCGAGCTGCGGCCGGGGACGCTTCGGGGAGGCTCGAGCCGAATAACACCAAACCGTTCCTCCTCCTCCCCATCTTTTCCTCCCCTTCCCCACCCCCTGCCTCGACCCCCGTTCCCAGCACCTCCGGGGCTGGACATTCCAGCACTCTCCCGAGGCCGCTTCCCCAGCGGATCCTGCCGACTGCGCAGCCGGTGTTCGCGGGGCTCACGCTGGAGCCCACAGCTGCCTGCAGTGGCTTCGCACGCGGGTCTCCGGGAGCGGGAAAAGGAACCAGTGTCGGATACTGAGCAAGTCGCGTCATCTGAGTAGTCGTGAAATTTCAACGGTATAAAGGACACGACGTTGACTTTAGATTGAAAAATGCTACAAAATGAACTTCTTGTTATTACTGCGACGATGGCCCTGGCGATCAGCGCAGGGCCCTGGGGGAGGGCTACCGTTGCAAGCGCTCCTAGGCTCAGATCGCGCACCCCCACCCCACCGCAGAAAAAGTCCTGCTGCTGGGGCCCAGGCAGCCTCTTCTACACTTCCAGCCAACCTGGCATTGCCACAGCCCGTGGAGCTGCACAGAAACCCGCCAGGCACTAAAGTAAGTTAGATAGAAAGACGGGTAGAATTGACCAAACTCCTATCAGCATCTGCTCATTATAATCGCAACATTAGAATCAGAGCAGAAAGAAGCCCAGAGATTATCTTGTCTTCAAGGATCACTGGCCTCAGTATTATCTCCATCTGAAACTGTGTGGTCCCAAGCAGATTGACTCCAGCCGGCTGGCTCACAGAGGGCTGATCCGGGGCTGGTGACTCATGAGAAGGGGCTCTCGCTGGTCCTAGGTGGTATTTCCTTAACTGTATCATCATCTACCTTATTCGTGTTCCCCTCATGTCCATCATGTGAGGAGGGGAACTGACAGGGCCAGCGTGCTGGCTCGGAGGCGGTCCCTGCTCATCCTCGGGAACCCAACTTCCTCACCCAGCCATTCTGTGCGCTAGTGTCTCCGCACCCACAAACCTGCAGGGGTTCTGCCCCAGTCTTAGAATAAGGGAACACATTTTTACTAAGCTCTGACAATGTTCCTGGGCTTTTCAGGAGCTATTTATTTTAATTCTTAATGTAAAACATTGTTTTACATACTAAGAACCTAAAAGCACAAACAGCAAGTGACTTGCTTGTGTAAGGTTATACAGCTAGATGAGTGGTAAAGCTGCAGCTCCCAGTCCTGTTTGATGCCACAGCTGAACGTGCAAGGCCATCTGGGTGTGGCCTGAGTGGATATTAGGGAAAAACGCCCTAGAATGTCCAGAATCTCTAAGAATTTCTCCTTCCTCTCATTTTATTTTATTTTTGACCTTGGAGGCTTTTTTTGTTTGTTTGTTTGTTTTTTGAGATGGGGTCTTGCTCTATTGCCCAGGCTGGAGCGCAGTGACTCAATTTCAGCTCACTGCAACCTCTGACTCCCAAGTTCGAGCGATTCTCCTGCCTCGGCCTCCTGCGTAGCTGGGACTACAGGCATGTACCACCACGTCAGGCTAATTTTTGTGAAGACAGGGCTTTGCCACACGGTCCAGGCTGGACTCAAACCCCTGAGCTCAAGTGATCCGCCCTCATCGACCTTCCAAAGTGCTGGTATAACAGGGATAAGCCACTGCCGGCGCTCAGCCAAAACGTTTATTTTAGAAAAAGTGAAACATATAGAAACATAAAGGAATAAAATCATCTATAATCTTATCATCTAAAAAAAAAGCCATGAGTAATACCCATATTTCTTTCCAGTCTTTTTTCTGGCTTTCCATCTTTAAACTAAGTTGAGATAAAACCACACACACACACACACACACACACACACACACAATTGCATCCTGCTTTTTGTTAAAAATAACTTTGTGGGAAATTCCTCCTCCTTTAAGGATTTTTTAAAAACATTAGTTTAAATGCCATATAGTATTTTTATCATATGAGTATCTCATAATTTCCTTTTTATGGACTATTTCCAATTTTTATCAGTTGTAAATAATGGCAATAAAATTTTTTCTTCATAAACCTTGCCTGTGTATGAATAATTTCCTCCCAGTTGTGTCCCAGAAGTGGAATATTGAGTCCAGGGGCATTAACATTTTAAAGACTTTCCAATCCTCTCCAGTGAGGATTTCCAACTCACTGAGTCCGCTCCCCACAGGGCATGCACATCCTGCTCCACTGCCCTCCACACAGCTGGTGTGCCCTCGCCTGGCATTTGGCATTTAAATTATTTAGCTCACAAATCCTTTGGGAAGCTAGGGTTAGTTCTTTGTAGATTTTTGGTTGATTATTTTGATTTGCTCAGAAAAACTCAGTATCTCCTTCACTATGCTTTATTTATTTATTTTGAGATGGAGTCTCACTCTGCCACCCAGGCTGGAGTGCAGTGGCGTGATCTCAGCTCACTGCAACCTCTTCCTCCCAGATTCAAGTGATTCTTATGCCTCAGCCTCCCAGGTAACTGGGATTACAGGCACCTGCCACCACACCTGGCTAATTTTTGTATTTTTAGTAGACATGGGGTTTCACCAAACTGGTCAGACTGGTCTTCACCTACTGACCTCAGGTGATCCGCCCGCCTTGACCTCCCAAAGTGCTGGGATTACAGCCGTGAGCCACCGCACCCAGCCCCTTTACTGTTTTTAAATCCTTTATAAGCAAGAATAGGGAGAGAAAATAGGAGACAAGTGGTGAGCTTTCCAAGGCCCTGGGTTAAGCCAGAGATGCTGGAGCTTGGAGCTCACTTGATATTGACCCTGCTGATGGCTTCAGCCCTAGCCCTGCTATAGAAAAGCTGCTCTATCCCTCTGATCCTCAGTTTTTATCTCAGTGCTTGCTGCTGATTAGGTAAACTGAAAAACGTTGTCAGAGAGGGTTGGGCTTGGCTAGGTGGGGTTGGGGAGACATCTCAGGAAAAGCAACTAGAGGAATAGACCGGTCAAAGTTTGGCAATAAGGCTGTGTGACATCACTGATGTTCTTCAAGATGAAATGGAGCCTAATGCTGCTTTCTTCTTCCTTGGGAGAAGACAGCAAAGAGGAGAGGGCTCAGGGCGGAAGGTGGAGGTGGGGGGCCCAACATCAATTCTAGAATCTCTTTAAACCTTTTTAGCATTCTTTTTTTTCCCACTGGGAAAGGTAAGTGTGACGAGAGGGACTCTAGTCCTTTGAGTATTTTAAAATGTCCCTTCTAAAACCAGATCAGGCCAAAAGGTTTTCACTCTTGACTAAATTTAGGGCTAAAGGCTGTCGGAAAATTAATAGGAGTGGATTCAACATGGCAATAGATCTTTTATAAATTATCTTATTGAGTGAATTTCTGAATATTGAAAACAGTGTTTAGCACTGATTGCATTAAAGTGAGTATAAAACTAATATTTCATTGGCTAGTTTTAGGTAACATGCTGAATTTAGGAACAAAATTTATTGCAATTAAATCGACAAAATACCAGTAAATTTTGCAGTTTTTCTCCCCCATAGACTAGCACTGTGCAAAACGGAGTGTTTCATTATGAATGAATGTATCCACCATGTTGTTCTCAGAGTTTAATTACCTGAAGACAATGCCTGAGGTTTAAGGTTGAAATATACATATTTGAACACAGAACATTTACTTGGCCAATTTGTGCAGTGAGTGAAAGGGGTCAGTCCCTTCTTTTTTCCCCTTCCCAGTCTTTTACCAGCTGGCCATTTGCATTTGCATACGGTACACTGAAATTCCTAGGGACCTACGACGTCATTCTCTGCTCCCCGCTTTCCTCAGATGAGGAAACTGAGCCTACAGAGGTTAACTGACTAGTTCAAGGTCGCTCTGCATCTCACTAGGGATCTTGAAGTCCAAAGGCAGGCTGCCTATATTTGCAAATGACAGAAAGCTACCACAGATAGCTAATCAAAAATAGATCAAAATTTCGTTCTAAACTTTAGTTGACAGGATAAACATGAAGAAAGGGCCTGTAATCTCCTGTACTCCAGAGGCTGAGGCAGAAGGATCCCTTAAGAGTAGAAGTTTGAGATCAGCCTGGGCAACATAGGGAGAACCTGTTACTTTTTTTTTTTTTGAGATGGAGTCTCGCTTTGTAGCCCAGGCTGGAGTGCAATGGCACAATCTCCGCTCACTGCAACCTCCGCCTCCCGGTTCAAGCAATTCTCCTAACCTCAGCCTTACAAGTAGCTGGGATTACGGGCACGAGCCACCATGCCCAGGTAATTTTTGTATTTTTTAGTAGAGATGGGGTGTCATCATGTTGGCCAGTCTGGTCTTGAACTCCCAACCTTGTGATCCGCCTGCCTCAGCCTCCCAAAGTGCTGGGATTACAGGCATGAGCCACTGTGCCTGGTCTACTTTTTTTTTTAAGAGACAGGGTCTCACGCTGGGTGTGGTGGCTCACGTCTGTAATCCCAGCACTTTGGGAAGCCAACATCAGGAGTTTGAGACCAGCCTGACCAACATGGAGAAACCCCATCTCTACTAAAAATACAAAGAATTAGCTGGGCGTGGTGGCGTGTGCCTGTAATCCCAGCTACTTGGGAGGTTGAGGCAGGAGAATCATTTGAACCTGGGAGGTGGAGGTTGCGGTGAGCCAAGATCGTGCCATTGTACTCCAGCCTGGGCAACAAGAGTAAAACTGTTAAAAAAAAAAAAAAAGTGAGACAGGGTTTCATTCTGTCATCCAGGATCCAGGCTGGAGTGGAGTGCAGTGGTGCAATCACAGCTCACTGCAGCCTTGAACTCCTGGCCCAAGGGATCATAAGTTCAGATTTAGAATGAATAAATATAATGACCTGCACTTTCATTTGAAAATATCTATTGCAAGGCCGGACCCGGTGGCTCACACCTGTAATTCCAGCACTTTTGGGAGTCCAAGGTGGGTGGATCATGAGGTCAAGAGATCAAGAGGCCATCCTGGCCAACATGGTGAAACCCCATTTCTACTAAAAATACAAAAAATTAGCTGGCTGTGGTGACGCACACCTGTAGTCCCAGCTACTCAGGAGACTGAGGCAGGAGAATTGTTTGAACCCAGGAGGCGGAGGTTGCAGTGAGCCGAGATCGCACCATCGCACTCCAGCCTGGGTAACAAGAGCGAAACTCCATCTCAAAAAAAAAAATCTATTGCACAGTAGAGGCCTGACTTGTGCACAAGAAACAGAAGATGGGAAGTTAAGTCAACCCACAGGTTCAATAAGAGCCCCAGGTGAGAAGCAGCTGGTGAAACAGCTAATGCAACCTCAGAGCTATATTAATAGACAAAGAGGACCTGATGTTGCACGGAGCGGCTGGCCCAGGAATCTTGGTGCTGGCCAGGTCTTATTGTATCACTACGTAGCACATAGTTCCAAAAGGGACCTTGATAAGCTAGAGTTCATCGACCAGACGAGAGGGTGCAGGCCTAGGGCACTGCTCGGCAGGATGAGGGGTCACTGCAGTTGGGCGTGTCTAGCCTGGAGTCTTTGGAAGGACGTGATGACTGACTTCATGTATGGGAATAGCTGCCAATGAAGGAGAGGTACTCGGCTTGTTCTATGACACTCCGCAAGGCAGAAGGAGGGTCATCAGGGACGAGGATGAGTGGGAGACGGATTTCTGTTCAAATTTCCAGCATTGCTGACTCACCACAGAATGGTCTAGAAGTGTGTTCTGGGAGATGCTGGGATCCAAGCATCCGAGAGCTCATAGGTGGATACCTACTTTGGGAGAGAGGTTGACTCCATGACTTCCAAGTTCCCTTTAACTCAAAGATTCTGTGAATCTCCATGGATTATTCCTCTCTCTCTCTCCCTCCCTCTCTCTCCCTCTCCTCCTCTCTCCCTCTCTCCCTTTCTTTCCTTCTTCCTTCTTTCTCTCTTTCTCTTTCTCTCTTTGAGACACAGTCTCGCTCTGTTGCCCAGGCTGGAGTGCAGTGGTATAATCACAGCTCACTGCAGCCTAGAGCTCTTACCTCAGCTTCCCGAGTAGCTGGGACTACAGGCACATGACGCCACACTTGGCTTTTTTTTTTTTTTTTGGTATATTTTGTAGAGACAGGGTCTCACAATATTGCCCAAGCTCTCTCAAACCCCTGGGCTCAAGCCAACCACCCACCCCGGCCTCCCATAGTGCTGGGATTCCAGGTATGAGCCACCACGCCTGGCCAGGTTGTTTTTCTTGTACTGCTATTTCATGCCAGTAGATAATGTTTTAGTGCTTTTGACCTTCTGATTACCAAAACAATTCAAATGGTTTGTCATTAGAATATGTATCTTAAAAAAGCAACTAAAACTTTTAATAAAAAATTGAAACCAGGTCAGGTGCAGTGGCTCACACCTGTAATCCCGGCACTTTGCAAGGCCGAGGCAGGTGGATCACTTGAACCCACAAGTTCAAGAACCCACAAGTTTAAGTCTGGCAACGTGGCAAAACCCCATCTCTACCAAAAATTAGCCAGTCTCATAACCAGGTCTCAGAAATAAATAAATAAATGAATAATTGAATCCAGAAGGACCCCTGAGAAAAAGTGAGTTGGTACAGACTTTGGGCACTGAATTTAAACGTAAGCTTGCTCAAAGTTTGGGCAAAGAGAGAAATGTGTGAAGTTATAGATCCTTACTGTTCAAGAAAAAGAAGATTGCAGTTTCATCTGTGTTACTGTTGACCTTGGCTTCCCAAAGGGATTATAAAATCCTTCACATCAGGAAACAAAAAAAAATTTTTTTTTGAGACAGAGTCTCGCTCTATTGTCCAGGCTGGAATGCAGTGGCGTGATCTCAGCTCACTGCAACCTCCACCTCCCTGGTTCAAGCGATTCTCCTGCCTCAGCCTCCCGAGTAGCTCGGGCTACAGGCACAGGTTGCCATGCTCAGCTAAGTTTTTGTGTTTTTAGTAGAGATGGGGTTTCACCATGTTAGCTGGGGTAGTCTCGATCTCCTGACCTCATGATCCACCCCCTTGGCCTCCCAAAGTGCTGGAATTATAGGTGTGAGCCACCGCGCCCAGCCAGGGACCAAGTTTTTTTACTTCATTTTAACATCTATATTCATTATCAGACTATTTTATGCAGAGTGGGTGCTCAGTGTATCTTGAAATAATTTGACTTTCTTAAAGATGAAATAGTAAAATATTTTTGCTTTATTTTTTCCTGGGGTCTGATAGAAGGTTAATGGGAGATGGATTTCTTCCCACCTGCTGAGGCTGGAAGCCACAGTTCTGAAACTACATTCTATTGCTCCAATGAGGTAGCCTAAACTTGGCTTATAGAAAGCCCTGGGCTGCCACCAGTGCACCTACTGGTGCCTCTTTCTGTTTGCAGAACAGGTTTCTGTCTTAAATGCATTTGTGTTGCACATTTCTTTTTTGAGACGGAGTTTCGCTCTTGTAACCCAAGCTGGAGTGCAATGGTGCAATCTCAGCTCACTTCAACCTCTGCCTCCTGGGTTCAAGTGATTCCCCTGCCTCAGTTTCACAAGTAGCTGGAACTATAGGGGTGCACCACCACACCCAGCTAATTTTTGTATTTTTTTTTTTTTTTGGGACGGGGTCTCACTCTGTTGTCCAGGCTGGAGTGCAGTGATGTGATCTCGGCTCACTGCAAACTCCGTCTCCCAGTTTTAAGCAATTCTCCTGCCTCAGCCTCCCGAGTAGCTGGGACTACAAGCTCGTGCCACCACACCCAGTAATTTTTGTATTTTTAGTACAGACAGGGTTTTACCATGTTGGCTAGGATGGTCTTGATCTCTTGACCTCGTGATCTGTCCACCTCGGCCTCCCAAAGTGCTGGGATTACAGGCATGAGCCACCATGCCTGGCCAATTTTTGTATTTTTAATAGCGACGAGGTTTCACCATGTTGGCCAGGCTGGTCTTGAACTCCTGACCTCAGGTGATCTGTCTGCCTCGGCCCCCCAGAGTGCTGGGATCTAAAGTGCTGGGATGGCAGACGTGTGCCACCGCGCCCGGTTGCATTGCACATTACCGCCACTCTAGGACCCTGACATTCCACTGTAGCTCTTTATTGTACCCAGTAATAGCAACAACCAACATTTGTATTTTACTTAGAACATTAAGCACTTTTCTAGGTGATTTATGGATATTTACTCATCTCTTCCTACCAACTCCAGAGTTGATGCTCCTTACCCACTATGCGCTCTGTTTCTCAGTAAGTTGTCTACTTTCAGTGTGTAGTTAAGTCACCAAGGGACCACAATTTGTAGTGAGTTCCATCTTCCTAGCAGCAAAACACCAGGTGGTAATGGGTTTCCTCTGCCTCTGCTCTTTCCATCACCCCCTCTGTTCCCCGGAGACCAGCTAAAAACTACCCTGCTGTATTTCTTGCCCCCAGTCTGGCTTCCTGGGCTTGGCCGCCCTCCAGCTTCGCTACCAGGTCTGCTTGGCTCAGGGGTTTGGAATGAAAGACACAAGACTGAGCTCCGCCGAGTGACTCACTTCTGTTTGGAGTAGTTACAGCCTGTTTTTGTGCCACTTAGCAATTCTTCCTCCCCAGACCCATCCCTCCTTCATTTTTCTAAAAACGCCAGATGGTACATGTTTATTTTTAAATCAGTGTGAATTTTGATACATTTAGCATTGAGAATGTATCCACACTTCCTGTCCCTTCACCGCACCCCGGGGATACTTAGAACTACAGTATCACCACGATATTGCAAAACCAGGAGGCCTGCGGAGCTGCTGGAGGGCATGGTGTTGCAGACACCACTGCTCTCCTCCGACCTGCATGTAGACGCCTGATGGGAGTTTTCTGAGGATGACATCTCACCCCAGGTGGAGTTAGGACTAGGAGCAAACCCAGCCCATGGCTTTGTCCAGGCCGTAGAAGGGGAGCAGGCCTGTGCCTGGCATCTCTTGCTGCTGTTCCTGTTACACACAGCTAAGCCCAAGAGTAGGAAGGAGCAGTGGGTGTGCCCATGGGAATCTCATAGTCTTTTCCATGGTTTCCATACAGCCAGGAGTCAGCCCCTTTCCTTCATTCTAACCAGCGGAGTCACTGGCACCAAACACACTGTCTCAGTGGCATAAATCCCTATACCAGCGAGGGTTCTCTATTGCAGGAGGCCCTTCGGAGCTGAAGAATTGGGAGAGGCTCCTTGGCTTGAAGCAGTAAGTGAGCAGCTCATTACTCCCCTGCCCCTGGACATAACGAGCGTGCATGCCTGCAAACAGCCCAAGCTTCTCCCTGGACTTGGCCCAGTCTGTGGAGACAAAGCCCTGATGGAGGCTACACTTAGGTCACACAGGGAGCATTCAGATCATTCACTTCTTATCTGGCCCTGGTACAGGGTGGCAGGAAGAGCAAGGATAAGCGAACACCAGAGGTATTTCAAAAATGTCTTCAGGCCTTGAAGAAGGGCTGCATTTCAGTTCTAGCAGCATCATTTATTAATTGGATGAGGTTGAGCAAATTAATAGACTTCTCTAAAGCACATATTTCCTCATCTGTCAGCGGGAATAGAAGTATCAGTTCTCCCCATTTTATGGGGGCATATGTGAGGATTACACGGCAATGCACAAGACAACACTTTGTCAACTCTGATCAAGCTACGAGAATGTAAAGGATCAGTAGGAACTTCTATTTATTTTAGTTAAAAAAATAATAGTTTCATCAGTTTGTTCCTCTACTCAATTTTTGACCAGAACAGTTTGTAAATAGTAAAATGAAGAGCTTCTATTTTTTTTTCTCACCCCACCATTTCAGTTCTGCCCTAGGCAGGCAGGGAGCTGTGATTGGGAGATGCAGGGCAAACTCCCAGGTAACACGTGAGGTACGGAAGAGGCAAGCACCTGCATGCTCAGCAGTCAGGGAACAGAAACAGACAGAATTCAGGGCTGGCCGGAGGAGACCACTGTGGTCACAACAGTGGACGGTCCCAAGCAGAGCTGACCAGCAGACAATCGAGTCAGCCTGAAGCAAAAGGTGATGTCAAGCAAAGCTGGAAGCCAAACAGATCTAACAGATGCCAAGGCTGCTGGCCGTTGACAGGTTCTGCCTTGAGACTGGGCTTCCTATCCTGGGCTGCTCAGAAATCTCTAGTGACCTCCAATCTGGCTTTGGATTGGCTGGAGGAAGCAAACGTTTCCAGGAGGGAGGATTCCTGCATGTCTGTCCACTGGACAGCCTTCAGCATCACTGTCCACATGGAAAGCTATATCCCATGGCAGACTTGAGAATTGTTCCAGTCTCCACATCCCCCCAAGGAGTTTCTGATTCAGATTCCCAAGTGGACAATTTTGGCTTAGAGCAGGGAAAGTCTACATTTGGGTATCAGAAACTTCATTGGTGAGTGCTGAGCTTGCTGAGTCTAGGTCAAGAGATTGGGCGGTGCAGTGCAAACGCTTAGAGAGATGTTTCAGGAGAAAACAAAGACAAAAACAAAAAGCAAACCAGGAAGCTCAAAGAGAACAGCGCAGACAGTTCAAATCATTCCCACACTGGCCAGTCCATCCTTGTAGTTCAGCATAATGGGTAGCTAAAGTCAGCCCTCAGGGTCTTGGGCCCCAGATTAATATTCACCCACTCCTGGAAGTAATTTTGTAGGCCAAAAAAAGCAAACCCAAACCAAACCAGCAAAAATTGGCCCCCGAAATGATTTTCCAGAAGGGACTGATTATCAAGAAGGCTTCGTGCTTTGAGTACGGAACTCAAGACATGAAGACTTCCAGTCATCCTGAGATACCCACATAACATAAACTCCGAATTGCTTACTACTTGGTTTAAGGCAGGGTTACACAGTGCCCGTGTGCTGTGTGTGCTTAGTAGGGCTATTTCGTTTGATCATCTCGTTCTGTCTGTGCCATGTTTGAAGGGCAATGTCACAGAAACTGGGGGTGACTGGTTAAAACAGACTCTGGGCTCTTAAAAGGCCTGAGAAGAAGGCTGGGAGGGGCCTCTGGTCAGGGACACCAGAGTGTCTGATGAGAAAGCCAAGTTTGTAATCTCATGGCCACAGACAGCTAACCCTAAATGCCCGCAGCAGATGGCCAGCCTAGGAGAGGGTTCTGCGCAGGGAGAGCACACTCAGCTGGTTGGTCAGGGAAGGCTTCTTGGAGGAAAGGGGCCTTGGTAGTGTTTGGAATGGGCTGTGGGGAGGGGAGTGGGGGCAGGCGGAGCAGCTGGTGGAGAGGTGCATTCCAGGGCAGGAGACAGAGCTGGCAAAACCCTGGGGGCAGGAAATCTCCAGCTATATTCAGGAAACCATGAACAGGCTAATTTGGCTGAAGCAGAGAATTTGAGTTAGACAGAGAGCGGGCAAAGAATGTGTGGTCTGGAGTGAAGACGAGCAGGAATTACGTCTCAAATCTATTGACTCAAGTATCTCCTGATGGAAGAAAGAGGCTTGGGGGTGAGGGTGAAGGGTGCCTGTGGCTGGGCTCCCCTGGTAGCCGTGTCTCCTGTGGAGGCACCTGGGCTCCCCTGGTAGCCGTCTGTCCTGTGGAGACACCTGGGCTCCCCTGGTAGCCGTCTCTCCTGTGGAGGCACCTGGGCTCCCCTGGTAGCCGTCTCTCTTGTGGAGACACCTGTGGCTCCCCTGGTAGCCGTCTCTCTTGTGGAGACACCTGTGGCGTACCCTCTCCGGGACTCCCTCCTCGGGAGGCAGACATCTGCTCAACCTCGTTAATCAGGCAGCAGTTAGTGGAGTTCACCTCCTGCATCAGCAGGTGAGGGCTGTGGGGAAGGCTGAGGAGTGGCAAGGTGACAGCTGGTGTCCTCAGGCAGTTGGAGGCCTGGCAGCAAGAGCGCGGGTTCACTGCACTCGGCTCTCTCCTTGCCCAGAAACACAAGCAAGGGGCACTGGGGACCAGGCTCAGCTCAAAGCCCCTCCCTCTATATATCTGGGCACATGCACGCGGATATACACCAGCCTCCGCAGATGGATATTCCTGTGCGTGCGTCAGTCACAACATACACATCCATGGTATATTTCCTGCGCAAGCAAATCTCTGCCATACACGTACATGTGGAAAAGCACATAGATGTACAGGCTTTCCTGTATATGTGTGTAAGGCTGGTTGCGTCGCTGGGAGCTTGGACACGCCCATCCCCCTCCAGGCCTGAAAATTACGTCACCACTCAGCATCTAGCTTTGCCACGCCCACCTCTGCACTCAACACTAAACTCTGCACTGGGCACCAGGATCTGCACTCCACACTACGCTCTTCACTCGGCACCTAGCCCGCCATTGGAAATCCCCTCTGCACTCAGCACCAGGATCTGCACTGGACACTAAACTCTGCACTCGGCACCTAGCCCGCCGTTGGAAATCCCCTCTGCACTCAGCACCAGGATCTGCACTGGACACTAAACTCTGTACCCGGCACCTAGCCAGCCGTTGGAAAACCCCGCCAAAATTTAAAAGAAGCCCCGCCAAAACCTGCCCAATAGCACATTGCCCCGTCCAGCCCGCTCACCAGAAATCCTGCCTACCTACCTATAGCAGCTTGCCACGTCCACGTCCTGTTTCTCCACAGCCAATCAGAGCGCCTTCCCTCCCTATATAACCCCATGCCTGAGAGGAGTCAGGTGCGACTCCTCCGGCCCCCTTTTCCTGGACCATGGAAACTCGTCGGGGGGGGGGGGCGAATAAATTGGCGTCTAATTGTTCTCATGCAGGCCTCAGTTTCCTCATTTTAAACTCGGCAATAAACCTTACAGAGAATAAACCTTACCATCTGTATACACATATTTTTGCTAGGTTGTTTTTCAGGACATTGAAAGTCAGAAGCATGCTGTCACACAGAGAGACGCAAGCCTCACATAACTGCATTTCATCGGGCCGAGGAAGCACAGGGTTTCAGAACCACAGTTCCCACTTCTCCTGTTCGGCAGTCCTCGTCTGACTGGCCAACGCCGTGGGCACTCCCTGCTCTGGTGGCCACTGCAACGTGGAGGGAGCAAGATCAGAGCTAGCTGGGCCGCAGTGGGCCAGGGTGAGGGCAGCTCACAGCCCGTCTCCTCTCAGCTGGCCACTCTCTCCCTCAGAAACACGAAGACATTCCTTTCTTATTCCTCCTTAGGGAAACCTGGGCCTGCAAGTGACAGGAAGACCTCACATTCCACAGAGGAGACCTCGGTTTCCCCCCAAAGCTCTGTCCAGTATGGAGTGACAAATCACCATACTTATGAGACAAAGGCATGAAGTCCAGATCAGGGCACTACTTTTCTGCAGCAACTTTTCTAGATGTGAGATATCAGTAAACACCGTGCTGCTTCTGTTACGGATACAACACAAGGATGTAAAAGAAATCAAGTATGAGGCTCATTCTTCTGGGAGCTCACATTTTCACTGGGGCTATGAGACAACTGGAACAAATGCCAGGCACAGGATCGGGGACAACGCCTAACTAACTTTGGGAGGTTTGCTTTGGCTAAAACCTAAATCAATTACAAAGCAAAGAAGTGGATTAGAGGGAGATCTTATGAAATCCCATCAGATTTGAATCATGCTACTGACTTTTTTTTCTTCCTGGCTGTGTTTTATGTTTTCTCCCTCACTGAAACTGATCAATCATTGTCAAAATTCCTCCCTTGTACCCTTCCCTCTATGGGAGGGCTGTCCCTTGGCTGCTCTGGGATGCAGGAATGGCTTATATGCACCCTTTAGTGTCCATTTCTGTGTGTCTCTTGGTGGCACTGCCTCCCTATCTCCAGGGTGTTCTGGCCACCCTCAGGCTCCTAGAACCCCACCCAAGTTTCCTTATCCCCTACAACCCCCTTTTCCGTTCAAAGCCCACAGCACATATCAGTTCGTGCTGTGGAAAAAACTAACCTCCGAAATGAATTTGCACTCAGGTGTAAATGTCTAGTAGTTTGATTGTAGAGCCATTTATTGGAAGGGACTTCAGAAAGGATTTCGTTTACCTACTCATCAGGTGAGGAGCCCTGCAGATGGGAAGTCACCTGCCTAACTCCCAGAGACAGAAACAGTGTTGGGACCAAAACCCAAGGGTCCTTACTCCCAACTCCCACGAACTTAATTTTCCCCCAGGGTATGGCCCACCACCCACCCACGTGTAAAAACTAGAGACTCTGGACAGCATTCTGTCTCTCTGCAAGCTTCCAATCTCTTGTCTATTTTGCCTCCAAAATATATCTCTAATAACCCCATTTTCTTTAACTTCACATCACCTGTCTGGAACAAGCCATCATCATCATCCCTTTGCTTGGACCTACCAAGACACCTAATCTACGTTGTTTTTTTATTTGTTTGTTTTGTTTTTTGACAGAGTCTCACTCTATCACCAAGGCTGGAGTGCAGTGGCCTGATCTTGCTCACTGGAACCTCCGCCTCCTGGGTTCAGGCAATTCTCCTGCCTCAGCCTCCTGAGTAGCTGGGATTACAGGCACCCACCACCATGCCCAACTAAGTTTTGTACTTTTAGTAGAGACAGGGTTTTGTCATGTTGGCCAGGCTGGTCTCGAACTCCTGACCTCAGGTAATCCGCTCACCTCAGCCTGCCAAAGTGCTGGGATTACAGGTATGAGCCACCGTGGCTGGAAGAATGTTCCTACTCCCTCTTAGATTCACCCTGTAGGAAGAGTGAAGTCCTTTTCTCTTTTTAAAAAAATCGTTGTAAAATGTATATAGCATATAACTTATTATTTTGATCATTTTTAAACTGTGGTAAAAACACTACCTTTAAATGGTTAAAATTTACCATTTTAACTATTTAAAAATATATTTACATATATTTTTAATTTTTAATTTTTATTTTTGAGATGGTGTTTCACTCTTGTCACCCAGGCTGGAGTGCAATGACGTGATCTCGGCTCACTGCAACCTCTGCCTCCTGGGTTCAAGCGATTCTCCTGCCTCAGCCTCCTGAGTAGCTGGGATTGCAGGGGCGTACTACCATGCTCAGCGAATTTTTGTGTTTTTAGTAGAGATGGGGTTTCACCATGTTGGCCAGGCTGGTCTTGAACTCCCGACCTCAGGTGATCCACCCGCCTCAGCCTCCCAAAGTGCTGGGATTACAGGCGTGAGCCACGGCACCCAGCCAATTTTTAAGTTTTAGAGACAGGGTCTTGCTGTGTTGCCCAGGCTGGAGTGTAGTGTTGTAATCATGGCTCACTGCAGGTTCAACCTCCTGACCTCTAGTGATCCTCCTGCCTTGGCCTCCAATAGTGCTGAGATTACAAACATGAGCCACCTAGCCTGGCCATTTTACCCATTTTAAGGGTTCAGCACAGTAGTGCTAACTATATACATGTTGCGGCTGTGCCGCAGATCCCGGAACTTTTTCATCTTGAAAACTGGAAACTGAATAACCATTGAACAACTCTCTTTCTCCCCGATCCCTATCCCTTGGCAACCACTGCTTCTATGAGTCTGACTACTTTAGACACCTCCTCTAAGGAAAACTGTCTCTCTGTGCATAGCTTGTTGTACTTAGTGTAATGTCTCAAGCCTCTTTTTCTTTCCCAATTTCTTTTTTTAATACAAACACACGCATACAACCTATGTTTCTTTGATTTTATGACAAGTGTTTGGAAGACAAACACTTTGCAATTGTTCCTTGCAATTTTATCATCCCTTGCAATTTTCCAAGGAACAATAACATTACATTTATAATGTTTCACAAAACACACTCAGATTTCAAAAATGTTAGGACGGAAGAAGAACTAATTAGAATGCAAGAACTTGTGGTTGGACAGGAATGTCTCAAGCTTCATCCAGCTACCTGGGAGGCTTAGGCGGGAGAATCGCTTGAACCCAGGAGGCAGAGGTTCCAGTGAGCCAAGATCACGCCGCTGCATTCCAGCCTGGGTGACAGAATGAGACCCTGTCCCCACAAAACAACAACGACAAAAATGGTGCTTGAAAAAATAACTTTTGACCAGGCACGGTGGCTCATGCCTGTAATCCCAGCATTTAGGGAGGCTGAGGCAGGGATCATGAGGCCACAAGATCGAGACTAGCCCGGTTAACATAGTGAAATCCCATCTCTATTAAAAATACAAAAATTAGCTGGGCATGGTGGCGCATGCCTGTAATCCCAGCTGCCTGGGAGGCTGAGGCAGGAGAATCACTTGAACATGACAGGCGGAGGTTGTGGTAAGCCGAGGTTGTACCACTGGACTCCAGCCTGGGCAATAGAGTAAAACTCCATCTCAAAAAAAAAAAAAAAAAAAGAAAGAAAGACAGAAAAAATAACTCTTACGTTTATGAGAAATGAGTATGCAGCGTATATTAAAAAGGATATGGAGGCCACGTGTTCCTAGCACAGAGATTGCCAGCTGCCTAACCTTCATCTACCCTCTCCTTTGCCTCACTAACAGAACCCTGGGTATTATCTGGGTGGCAATGTTCTCAGCCATAGAACTACATATCCCAGCCTCTTTTGAAAATGAAGGTGGCCAATTAGATGTAAGAAGAAATATTTGGGTAGAGCTTCCAGGAAGCTGTTTAACGGGAGCTGAAAGAGTTCAGCTGGTACTCTTTGTCCTAAGCTCTTCTACTTTCCTTTTTTTGAGACGGAGTTTAGCTCTTGCTGCCCAGGCTGGAGTGCAATGTCACGAGCCTGGCTCACCACAACCTCCGCCTCCAAATTTCAAGCAATTCTCCTGCCTCAGCCCACCGAGTAGCTTGGTTTACAGGTATGCGCCACTACGCCCGGTCAATTTTTAATATTCTTAGTAGAGACGAGGTTTCTCCATGTTGGTCAGGCTGGTCTTGAACTCTCAACCTCAGGTGATCTGCCAGCCTCGTCCTCCCAAAGAACTGGGATTACAAGCATGAGCCACTGTGCCTGGCCCCTCTTCTACTTTTTCTTTTCTTTTCTTTTCTTTTTTTTTTTTTTTTGAGACAGAGTCTCGTTCTGTCGCCAGGCGCCAGGCTGGAGCACAGTGGCACGATCTCGGCTCACTGCAACCTCCGCCTCCTGAGTTCAAGTAATTCTCCTGCCTCAGCCTCCCGAGTAGCTGGGACTACAGGTGTGCGCCACCACGCCCAGCTAGTTTTTATATTTTTTTTTAGTAGAGACGGGGTTTCACTATGTTGGCCAGGATGGTCTCAATCTCATGACCTCGTCATCCACCTGCCTCAGCCTCCCAAAGTGCTAGGATTACAGGTGTGAGCCGCCGTGCCTGGCCCCTCTTCTACTTTCTATTACTGGGAACACGATGCGATGACTGGGGTTCCAGCAACCATTATGTGCACATGGGGCAATCTTAAAGATGGAAGCCACGCAGTCGGGATGGCAAAGGAGAAAGACAGCAGAAGCCTGATGACCACAGGGTTACTGTATCAACCCCATCTGCTTATCTCCACACTTCTTTTATGTAAAATGAAAATTATTCTCTACCGTGTTTAAGCTGTCATTATTTAAGGATTCCGTTTCTAGTAAACCACACTTCTTCCTAAAAGATTCATATCTTTTCCCAAAGATATTCAAGGATTGAAAAGTGACACCTGGAGCAGGGGTCAGTAAACAGCTCTGGTAAAAGACTAGACAACATGTTTTCAGCTGTTCATGCCACGTAGTGTCTGTCACAATGACCTGACCTTTGGTTGCAGTATGTGAGGAACCACAGAGAACGTCACTGAATATGCATGGCTGTGCTCCAGTCAAACGATTCACAACAACTGCAATTTGGATTCCATGTAATTTTCAAGTATCATGAAATCGTATTCTGCTTTTGATTTTTTGACTCATCTAAAAAATATCAAAACCATTCTTAACTTGCATTGCAAGCCACACAAAAACAGGATTTGGCCCCAGGCTGCAGTTTGCCAGCCCTACTGTACAGGATGCAATTCCTACAAACAAACCAAGGTATAAGCAATGTAGGCTTTTATGATGTATTTGTTTGCTATCTTTGTGTTTCAAAACCTTAGATATGCAGAGCTGGGCCTATAAAATAATGATACATGCCTGTAATCCCAGAACTTTGGGAGGCTGAGGCAGGCAGATAACCTGAGGCCAGCAGTTCGAGATCAGCCTGGCCAACATGGTGAAACCCCGTCTCTACTAAAAATACAAAAATTAGCTGATGTAATCCCAGCTACTTGGGAGGCTGAGGCAGGAGAATCGCTTGAACCTGGAGGTGGAGATTGCAGTGAGCAGAGACTGCACCACTGCACTCCAGCCTGGGCGAGAGTGAGACTCCATCTCAAAAAAAAAAAAAAGATACTAGCTTGGGAACAATATACCAAAAATTTCACATGTAGAAAAAGCATGTTAGTTTATGCCTGTAATCCCAGCACTTTGAGAGGTTGAGGCAGGCAGATTACTTGAGCCCAGGAGTTTGAGACCAGCCTGGGCAACATGGTGAAACCCCATCTCTACAAAACAATTTAAGAAAATAAGCTGGTCATGATGGCAAACACCTGTACTCCCAGCTATGTGGGAGGCTGAGGCAGGAGGATAGCTTGAGCCCAGGAGGTTGAGGCTGCAGTGAGCCGTGTTGGCACCCCAGCCTGGGCAATAGAGCAAGATCCTGTTGCCAAAAAAAAAAAATACAAAACACAATTCTCATCTAAGTGAACACTGCCTTCCCACTTATGACCTTGAGAGGTAAGAGACCAGTGGCAGTGATGGTGATCACATTTGAAGCTTTTTGAATACTTAGGACTTCATATGTTTGTTAAAAAAATTAATCATCTTAACCACTTACTTCCCTTAGGAAAATAGGGTGAGCGTATATTTTAAAAAAATTAATCATCTTCCTTCATAACCATACTTTGTAAGGCCATATTACCAGTGACTACGCGTGATGTTAAGCTAGTAAACGCCCGTGCAAGGTGACGTGAAACAGCGCAAGGCAGACCATGGCCCCCACCTGCAGTGGCTGGTGCTGTCTGCACTGCTGATAGAGGCCACGAACAGCGGTGGAAGCATGCAGAAGCTGGACAGCAGAGGTGAAGGTGCTGTGGGAGGGGCCGAGGAGGAACGCCGACCACGGGCGGACTGGGGACACCGGAGGGCTGGCTTCCGAAACTCCATGGTGAGAAGTCTGATTGCTGGAGGTAACTTTTCTGATGGGAAAGGCTCAGCATTGGTGGAAAAACAGGAGATGGCACTCAAGAATTTACACCGGAGAGAGACTAAGGACAGAGATTCTGAAACCTTAAAGTAGTATGGAAAACGTGTGTGTGTGTGTGTGTGTGTGTGTGTGTGTGTGTGTGTGTGAATTGCCAGAGCTACTGATACTTTTTCAGGGGGAGGGGGAAGAAAAGCAAACTCACTCCTTATCCACCATGATATGCACAAGTTATTAGGTTGATTATATTGCTGGCTTTTCTTTCCACAGGCTTTACACACGCCTTCTGTGTGGTGTGAGTGTGTGTACTCAGGGGAGGGTGCATGGGAGGTCAGTGGAAGCTTGCGTGTGGAGGGCAGGGGAGGATTTGGGTGTGAAAAGCCGAGAAGCAGGGTGAGAGACAGTGTGTTACATCGCGAGGGGTAAGACTCAGGCAGAGATTGCTTTCGTGGGGTTTGAGTCGTGCCAATACTCATGGCTTAGCCTCATACATGGTAAGAACGGCGCGGGTGCTGTCTCGGTCTCCGCCTCACTCTCCCCTTCTCTCCCGGCAGCTGTGCAAAGCTTGAGCCATGTGATCCTGAGAGGACAACACTGAAAGCCTCTGGCTGTGCCAAGAGGAGAGCGTAGGGAGACAAAGGCCCAGGCCGAGGCCAGGGCCGGGCCAGCTGCCAGGGTGGAGCCTGGACGTCCAATAAGGTCTGAAGGACTTGAACGGCGGGACCGGCTCCGTGCAACCGGGACACAGTCTTTGCACGGCCGTGCACATCTCTTCCAGTCGCACTCCTGCTGGCTGGCGGCTTCTGCTAGGAGGCTTTCAAGAGGAATCGAACCAATTTGGTGCCCTCATCCTCCCTCTCTCTGCTTCTCCAGGCTCACCCCAACCTCATCAATCCTTACCTGAAGTCTTAGTTCTACCACAGGCCCTAGACCTAGATATCCTGGTTGGATTTATTACCAGATCTGCAACACACTGCCTGTATCATCTGAAAACAGCCATTTTACTTCCCTGGGTCTCGCTCTGTTACCCAGGCTGGAGCACAGAGGTGCGATCACAGCTCACTGCAGCCTCGACTTCCCGGGCTCAAGCCATCCTTCCATCTCCCACCTCCACCTTCCTAAGCGGCTGGGACCGCTGGCGTGCATCAGCACACCCTGCTAACTCTTGTAGAGACAGGGTCTCGCCATATTGTCCAGACTTGTCTTGAACTCCTCGGCTCAAGTGATCCACACACTTCGACCTCCCAAAGTGCAAGGATTACAGGCGTGAGCCACTGCGCCTGGCCCTGATTTTTAAAATATTCACTTCTACCTACCCTTTCTCTCAAAAAATAAAATAGGGTTAATTCGTAATTAAAATATACTCAGAAAAGCACTATGAAAGTATTATTACATAAATGAAGTGACACGTCACACAGCCTGCTGCTGTGTGAAAAGGGCGATTGTTAACTACGAAAACATTGGCAGTATTTTAATGGGTACACTTAGTACACTCAATGGGTTATTTTTTGAGGTGACAGATTCAGCTTTTGTCTTCTTACAAGGCATCCATTTGACAAGCAGCCTCTGTCTAATGTTTTTATCGGGTAACAGTGGTATCTGTAGCCTCCGATGCTTCTCAAATATCACTGACACCCAATAAAAGCATCAGGCTTTTATCGACAAACTTTTGGCAGCCATTTTGTTTCAAGACAATGAATAAAATCCATATCAAAATTATTATAATTATTATTTGAGATTGAGTTTCACTCTTGTTGCCCAGGCTGGAGTGCAATGGTGCAGTCTCAGCTCACTGCAACCTCTGCCTCCCGGGTTCAAGCGATTCTCCTGCCTCAGTCTCTCTGAGTAGCTGGGATTACAGGCATGCGCCACCATGTCCGGCTAATTTTTGTACTTTTAGTAGAGGCAGAGTTTTACCATGTTGGCCTGGTTGGTCTTGAACTCCTGACCTCAGGTGATCCCCCTGCTATGGCCTCCCAGAGTGCTGGGATTACACATGTGAGCCGCTGCGCCTGGCCATCAGAATTATTTTATGTGCTTTTCTACTATGTGAAATTTGGTTACAATCATTCAATTTTATTTTTTATTGTTTTTATTGTTTTGAGACAGGGTCTCACCTTGTTGCCCAGGCTGGAGTTCGATCTCAGCTCACTAAAACCTCAATCTTCTGGGCTTAAGCAATCCTTCCACCTCCGTGCCCTGAGTAGCTGGGACTACAGGCACACGCCACCATCCCTAGCTAAATTTTTTTTTTTTTTTGTAGGGACAGGGTTTTGCCAGGTTGCCCTGGCTGGTCTCAAATTCCTGGGCTCAAGTGATCCACCCATCTCGGCCTCCCAAAGTGCTGGGATTACAGACGTGAACCACCGCATCGGGGCTCCAGTCATTCGATGTTATTAAATGGTGTCTACAAATGAACATGAAACGCTACAGGACTGAGTGAAAATCAAGATCCTGATCTCTTTTTTTTTTTGAGACTGAGTCTTGCCCTGTTGCTCTGGGGTGCAGTCGCACAGTCTCGGCTCACTGCAACCTCCCCCTCCCGGTTCAAGCGATTCTTCTTCCTGTCTCCCGAGGAGCTGGGATTACAGGTGTGCGCCAACACACCTGGCTAATTTTTGTATTTTGAGTAGAGATGGGGTTTCACCATGTTGGCCAGGTTGGTTTTGAGCTCCTGACCTCAGGTGATCTGTCCACCGTGGCCTCCCAAAGTGCTGGGATTACAGGTGTGAGCCATGAGCCCAGCCGAGGCCCTGATCTTGCCTTGCACCTTGCTGAGTACCCGTGGGCAGGTGACTTAGTTTCCTCATCTATGATGGATATTTAAGGGCTTTGTGGCACTCATAGCCCACAAATCTGTAAACTCCTGACTTGGTCTTTCTGGGGATGAATACAGAACTCCACCATTGAAAATGGTACTGACTGCCGTTTGGCTTCAAGATGGGAACTCGAATGAATTGAACTTTAGATGTGTCTAGATAGCATTTGGGAGGGCACCCGATTGGGTCAAAACCAGATAATCATTCACAGAAGGAAAAAGCAGCAGACAGGTCAACCCCCAAGGGCCACATGACTGAGTTAAAACGGAGAACTTTCTTTGGACGTAGTTATTAGGCGGACCTCACCACACACAACGATGATGGACAGGAGAACCTGGGACCCCTCAGAGGGGAACGACACGTGTTTATTAGCCTTTACAATACTTTACGACAAAGGACATTGATTTTATTAAAAACAATTTTATTTTTTAGAGACACGGTCTTGCTACTGTTGGCCAGGTGCAATGGCTCATGCCTGTAATCTCAACACTTTAGGAAGCCAAGGAGGGAGGATTACTTGGAGGCAAGAGTTTGAGGCTAGCCTGGGCAGCATGGTGAGACACTATCTCAAAAAAAAAAATTAGCCAGGTGTGGTACGCCCTTGTAGTCCCAGCTACTCAGGAGGCTGAGGTGGGAGGATTGCTTGAGCCTGTGAGTTGGAGGCTGTAGGTGAGCCTGACGGTGCCACTGCCCTCCAGCCTGGGTAACAGAGCCAGGCCCTGTCTTAAAAAGAAAGCAGTGCTCCTGGCACGTACGCAATCCCGCATCGCCTCCTGGAATCTCAGCCCACATGTCCCGGTGCTCTGTACGTGCCGTCTGCGGGGTCACCCTTCACGTTTTGTTCGGGAGAAGGTGCGGGTCTTAGGAAAGGTAAGTAAGCGAATGAGAATAAACAAGAATCTTTTTCTCTAGGGCCTGAGACTATTTAAGGAACTTAGCTCTAAAGTCCCCACCATGTGCCAGGGCATTTAAGATTCCAGAACGCAGAAGACGGCGCAGGACCCCATGGGAAGCCCGACGCCCAGTTACCCAGTTAGAACAGGCACGGAGGTGCGGCCTGCCCGCAGCTGGGTTACATTCCCTTGCTGCGCAGAATCTCGCAGTGCCTCGAGCAACTCTTTGACCCTCTTAGAACCCATTCCTTTTCCAAGGGGATTAGTTCCTTCCGTGCCACGGCAGACACAAAAGCGTTCGGCGCTTGTCCATTTAGCGAGATCGGCAGATACCATGAGCGGCTCCGTGATGCGCTCCTTCCACCCGTTTTCTCTCCGACTGCTCTGGCCTCGGTTCTCAGCCCTCCGCATTTTTTCTGCCTTTAATGGATTTCCCTTCCTGTTCCCCTCCTATTCCAAGTGCTTCAGGTATTCAAGTAATTATAGGGATTTTTAAAACCTCTCCTGTTTCTTGCCTGGGAAGTCAAATGGACCCACGGGAAGAATTCACCTCAAGGCTCAGGTGGAGACCAGATGGCCCCCAGAGCACAGAAGGATGGCAAGATGCGGTTTTTACACACGGCCTGAGCCATAGTTGTTATTCCTGACGTGAAAACCCAAGGAGGCCTGAGGGGAGTGGTGGTGGGTCTCTCATCTCTCCTTCTATTTAATAAATCTACTCTGCAGAGGGCAGAGCAAAGGAGACCCATGGTCCTCCATGACCCATCTTTTGATTGATTATTTTTTCTGAAACAGAGTCTCGCTCTGTCGCCCAGGCTGGAGTGCCGTGGCACGATCTCAGTTCACTGCAACCTCCACCTCCTGGGTTCAAGCAATTCTCCTACGTCAGCCTCCCACGTAGCTGGGATTACAAGTGCTTGCCACCACACCTAGCTAATTTTTTTTTTTTTTTGTACTTTTAGTAGAGACAGGGTTTCACCATGTTGGCCAGGCTGGTCTTGAACTCCTGACCTCAAGTCATCTGCCTGCTTTGGCCTCCCAAAGTGCTCGGATTACAGGTGTGAGCCACTGCACCCAGTCCATGTTTGCTTTTCTAGAAATTCTTAGAGAAGTTTTCCAAGTGTTCAATGTTATCCTGGGTGGGCTGAGGGTAGCTGAGTGGGGAATTAAGGGGTTGAGATAGGGGAGAATGTACTAGAAGAACCCTGTGCTCTAGAGAGTCTGAAGAAGTCTCCATGGCTGCCCGGTGGCAGGGAGCCACAGCTCCAGGGAAAGGCAGGCCGAGGACAGGACTCGAGTTGCCTTTTAGGGAAGCAGTCTCACCAGCAATTCCAGTTTGAAAAATGACTTCGCCAGCACAGATCAGGACTTGGATCCTTCTGTCTGGAACAGTATGAGGAGCACATTTTTGGGGTTCCACCCTGCGTCTCCCCAGTCACTCCCTGGCCCATCACTTCAGGGAGGCAGTGGAGATTCTGTGACTCATTTGCTGGGGTAGGTCCCAGAGTCCTCAGAGGAAGCCTGGCCTCACAGTTCAATAAGGCTGGTAAATATTAGCAAGAAAACAGACTACGGTACTGTGCAAGGAACAGGAAGTCTATGCACCCCATTTTCAGGGGAGAGAGAGGTCAGGCTGGGTTTTGGTGCAAGCTTTCTGGTTATCTTTCTGCCAGAATCTTCCCCAGTGAGCTCTTCCCCACAGGCACTGCTTGTGGCCATGCTGCGCAGAGGTAAAGTGGCGAAGATGGAGGGAAACCTCCTGTTTCAGGGGATCGTGTCCCCAGAGAAACAAGCCGACAGGAGGCATCTTCGTTGTTTCTGCCACTGACACAGGTGGATGTCACAGCTAAGGCAGGTGAGGCTGCTCTGCTTGAGCACTGGGGTGGTCCTGGGCAGGAGTCATGGTGGAGATGGCCAGGACGCCCTGGGGACTGTAGGCCACCTTGTTTCAGCAGTAGAAGGGTCTCTGTCCCCTTCCAAGGCCAACCTTCTACTAGGATTTTTGGAACCAACTCTTCTCTCCTTACGTGGTTTCTCCCCTTTCTCTCCCAAAGTTTTAAACCGCAATCCTCTCTCTCTTGTCACTTGCAATTAAAAAGAAAAGATTGTCTTAGTGTTCATATTAATACCAGGCAGGTGTGGTGGCTCACACCTGTCATCCTAGCACTTTGGGAGGCCAAGGTCGGCAGATTGCTTGAGCTCAGGAGTTCGAGATCAGCCTGGCAACATGGTGAAACCCCTCTACTAAAAAAACAAAAACAAACAAAAAAACCGAAAACAAATAAACAAACAAAAAAAACCCGAAACCTGAGGTGGGAGGATCAGGAACCCAGGGAGGTTGACGCTGCAGTGCCATGATCGTGCCACTGCCTTCTAGGCTGGGCAAAAGAGCAAGACCCTGTTTGAAAAAAATTTTAAAAATTAATATGAAGTGGCCGGGCAAGGTGGCTCAAGCCTGTAATCCCAGCACTTTGGGAGGCCAAGGCGGGTGGATCACTAGGTCAAGAGATCGAGACCATCCTGGTCAACACGGTGAAACCCCATCTCTACTAAAACTACAAAACATTAGCTGGGCATGGTGGCGCGTGCCTGTAATCCTAGCTACTCGGGAGGCTGAGGCAGGAGAATTGCCTGAACCCAGGAGGCGGAGGTTGCGGTGAGCCGAGATCACGCCATTGCACTCCAGCCTGGGTAACAAGAGCGAAACTCCATCTCAAAAAAAAAAAAAATTAATATGAATAGCACTTATATTGTGCTGTGCAGGGAACTGTTTTAACCGCTTCACACACACTCATTTAATCTTCACATAACTCCTCTAAGGGAGTAGGTGCTATGATGTATTTTAAAGAAGGCCAGGTGCGGTGGCTCACGCCTATAATCCCAGAACTTTGGGAGGCCAAGGCAGGCGGATCACGAGGTCAACAGATGGAGACCACCCTGGCCAACATGGTGAAACCCCATCTCTACTAAAAATACAAAAATTAGCTGGGTGTGGTGGTGCTTATCTGTAATCCCAGCTGCTCGGGAGGCTGAGGCAGGAGAATCGCTTGAACCCGAGAGATGGAGGTTGTGGTGAGCCGAGATTGCCCCACTGCACTCCAACCTGGGTGACAGAGGGAGACTCCATTGCAAAAAAAAAAAAAAAAAAAAAAAAAAAACCACAGCAGCAGCAGCAGCGGAGCATGGGGTTTCAGTGAGTTGCCCCAGTCATGTGGCTGAGAAGTGGTAGACTTTGCGGGGGTAGGGGTAGCCCAACAACCTCTTCTAAGAGCTTGAGGTGCATTCCTCTTCTGCTGTCCCTGCCTTTACACCTCCCTGGTGCTGCAGAGCACGTGTAGTTTGTGTGCCTGCCTCCCCGCCTCCCCACACTCCCTCCTCTTCTCACTCTGCCTGGCTCCTGTCTCCACCGTCCCCTCTCATGGTTCCCCACGGGCTGTCCCTGACCTCCATCTTCTCCAGACCTGTGGGGAATCACCCCATGTCACCTCCCCTGGCCTCTCGCATGGCTCGACACAGGGCAGGACCCTCTCTCCAAGCGCTTCTTCTCCAGGCCTTCCAGGCCCACAGCCGGCCCATCTGCTCCTCTCGCAGTGGCCACAGCCTCAGCCTCCCGTGCTGCCTCCTCCTCCTCCTGCTCTCTCATCCTCCTGGGTCTGTCCGTACTTCTCTCTCTCCACACGCTGGTCCTAGGCTCCTCCACCCCAGGGCTTTAAGAATCACGTGTATGCCAATACCGCTCACCTTTGACCTCTGCTGACCTTCCAGCTGAGCTTCAGACTCCTGTGCACTCCCAGGCTGCACGCTCTTAGTGCTCGGCTGGTCTCCAACTTGACATGTTTACAACAGAAGACCTGGCTGTCATCCCCGCTACGCGGGAGGCTGAGGCAGGAGGCTTGCTTGAACCCAGGAAGTGGAGGTTGCAGTGAGCTGAGATCACACCACTGTACTGCAGCCTGGGTGACAGAGTGAGACTCAGTCTCAAATGAATAAATAATAAATAAATAATAAAACAGAAGACTGGCTTCCCTCTCACTCCAAACCCATTTATTCCCTGACTTCCTCCACTTTACTCAGTGAAACCACTCTCTTTTTTTTTTTTTTTTTTTTTTTTTTTTTGTTTTTTTTTTTTTTTTTTGAGACGGAGTTTCGCTCTTGTTACCCAGGCTGGAGTGCAATGGCGCGATCTCGGCTCACCGCAACCTCCGCGTCCTGGGTTCAGGCAATTCTCCTGCCTCAGCCTCCTGAGTAGCTGGGATTACAGGCACGCGCCACTGTATTTTTAGTAGAGACGGGGTTTCACCATGTTGACCAGGATGGTCTCGATCTCTTGACCTCGTGATCCACCCGCCTCGGCCTCCCAAAGTACTGGGATTACAGGCGTGAGCCACCGAGCCCGGCCATAATCACTCTTTATCCTATTGCCCAGGACAAAAACCTCACCCGGAACTCTGCTCTCCTCTAACATCTGACAGGACATCCACCAGTAAGTCCTCTCCACGTTTTTACATTCCAGGTTCACTTCCCAGTGGACCGCTCCTAACTCCCTCCACTCCCCCACCCCAATCTCGCTCACCCTCCTCTCTTGCATGGGCCAAAGCCCTACCTAATCTTCCCATCGCTATCTTGGCCCCCTCCAGCCCATCCTGTACAAAGCAGCCCAAGAGTGACCTTTCTTTTTCTTTCTTTCTTTCTTTCTTTTTTTTTTTTTTTTTGAGACAGAGTTTTGCTCTTGTTTGGCAGAGTGGAGTGCCATGGCCTGGTCTTGGCTCATTGCAACCTCCACCTCCTGGGTTCAAGTGATTCTTCCACCTCAGCCTCCCAAGTAGCTGGGATGACAGACACCTGCCACCATGCCCGGCTGGTTTGTGTTTTTAGTAGAGATGGGGTTTCACCATGTTAACCAGGCCGATCTCAAACTCCTGACCTCAGGTGATCTACCGACCTTGGCTTCCCAAAGTGCTGGGATTACAGGCGTGAGCCACCATGCCCAGCCCCAAGAGTGACCTTTCTAAAGTAGATGCCACACCACAGCACTCTTCCCCTTAAAAAACCCAACAGAGGCCGGGCACAGTGGTTCACGCCTGTCATCCCAGCACTTTGGGAGGCCGAGGCGGGAGGATCACGAGGTCAAGAGATTGAGACCAACCTGGCCAACATGGTGAAACCCCGTCTCTACTAAAAATACAAAAATATTCGCTAGGCGTTGTGGCACATGGCTGTAGTCCCAGCTACTGGGTAGGCTGAGGCAGGAGAATTGCTTGAACCTGGGAGGTGGAGGTTGCAGTGAGCCGAGGTCGCGCCACTGCACTCCAGCCTGGCGCCTGGTGACAGAGTGAGATTCTGTCTCAAAAAAAAAAAAAACAAAAAAAAACAACAAAAAAAAACCAGAATCTAAACCCCTTCCCGTGGCCTGCAGCGACAGACTACGGGCCTTCTTTTTCTTCCCTGAACATGCCAAGCTCTTTTCTGACTCTGAGCCCTTCCACAAGGGTCACTCTTCTTAGAACACTCTTCCCTGCCACATAGCAGCCCCCTCACCTTTCAGGCTGCAATTCTGACCCCTGCTCAGACACGCCTGCCCTAACCTTGTGAGCTGAAGGAGCCCACATCACTCTCTAGCTGCAGTTTTGTCTTGTTTTTGAGACGGGGTCTCACTCTACCACCCAGGCTAGAGTGCGGTGGTGTGATCACAGCTCACTACAGCCTCGAACTCCAGGCCTCAAGTGATCCTCCTTCCTCAGCCTCTCAAAGCTCTGGGATTACAGGGGTGAGACACTGTGCCCGGCCTCTACCCGTAGTTTGTGTTCAGTGCACACTTCTCAGTACATAAATTAATAAATTATCTTGGCTATTCATCATTTCTTTTGTCTGTCTCCAGTCATCTCCAAAGCCTTTCATTCTAGATTCCTGAGCTGGGGACGTGTCTTGTTCACTGCCATATTCCCAATGCCTAGCGCTCATGTAGCATGCGGCGGGCACTGGCTATGGATAGAGTCTCCAGCTCCGTGTGG